>NC_067476.1:93126256-93426256 GCF_947179515.1 Apodemus sylvaticus | reverse complement strand
AAGAAATACCAAACAACCCAATTTAAAATGGGGCATAGAACTAAACATAGGATTTACAACAGAGGAAACTCGAAGGGCTGAGAAGCACTTAAAGAAATTGTCAAAGTCCTTAATGGTCAGAGAAATGCAAATCAAAACAACCCTGAGATTCTGCCTACACCAGTCAGAATGGCTAAGGCCAAAAACTCAGTTGACAGTACATGCTGGCTAGAATTTGAAGAAAGAGGAACACTGCTCTATTGCTGGTTGGATGCAAAGTGGTACAACCACTCTGAAAATCAATCTGGAGGTTACTCTGAAAATTGGAAATAGATCTACCTGAAGACCCAACCATACTAGCCTGTGGCATATATCCAAAAGTTATCCCACCATGCAACAGGGGCACATGTATCACTATGTTCATAGCAATCTTATTTGTGATAGTCAGAAGTTGGAAACAACCCAGATGTCCCACCAAGAAGAGTGGTACAGAAAATGTGCTTCATTTACACAGTGGAATATTACTCAGCTATTAAGAACGAGGACATCCAGAGTTTTGCAGGCAAATGGATGGAACTAGAAAATATCATCCTGAGTAAGGTAACTCAGACCCAAAAGATATGCATAGTATGTGTTCACTAATAAGTGGATATTAGCCAAAAAAAAAAAAATACAGAAGACACAGAAAATAATCCAAAGGATTCAAGAATGGTAACAAATCAAAGGATCCAAGTTAAGATGCCACAATCCCACTTGGGAGGGAGAAGAAAGCAGTCATAGGGGCAGAGGAGGGAGGCATGTGTATGGGAGAGGGGACAGGGAGGAGAAGTTGGAACATGATCAGGTATTAGGGGATAGGAAATCGGTACTGAGGTCCTGAGAGCCAGCAGAAAGAATGGAAACAGGCAACCTCAGGAGGTAGGAGGTGGGGGGAACCAACTAAAATGTAACATCGGGAATGTGATTTGAATACAACACATATATATTAAAATTTCCAAAACATTAAATTAAAATTTTTTATGTTGCTTTAGAGCATGATAGATAAAGAGTACCACTTCACTCCTGGAACTGAATGATGATTTGGACATTATAAAATGTTTGCACTTGGGAGGCAGAGACAGGTGGATTTCTGAGTTCGAGGCCAGCCTGGTCTATAGAGTGAGTTCTAGGACAGCCAGGTCTACACAGACAAACCCTGTTTTGAAAAACCAAAAAAAAAAAAAAAATCCTTTTTAAATGTATTTAAAATATATTTAAATCTGATCTAGTGTCCACATTATGAAAGAGAAATATGGTTAAAATCTTGGTCTGCTTTTCCCACAAGTTTTAATGAGAAAACAGATGATGGGGAATTGACATGTACTAGAAAGCAACTCTGAATGTGGCAGTTGGCCCTGCACCTGTGCAATAGGACAATTTATATATGTACATTAAAACAAGGATTCAAGCTCTACCCATAAAAAGAGACAGGAAATACAAGTTGGGTTCAATATCTACCTCTAAAAGGAGACATGGAATGACAAAACTAATGCCTTCTTCTACAACACAAGAACATGAACGATAAACTGGATAGCCTAACACAAATGACATATGATATCCATCTTGCTGAAGATATTTTTAAAAGTAGATATCCATCTTCCACAAATAATTCTGTGTCCTCTGACGCGACTATTTTCTCCATTGCAATCCTGTGGTGAATGTCTCATGAGAATGAATAATGAATCACAGTGAATGGCATTTACCCAAATATCATTGATCATAATTGAAAATTACTTTGGTATGGAAAATCTGTTTATAATAAAATAATCTTAAACAATATAGAGTTACTTGATCTTTGTTGTTTAACAAATATTAAAAATAATTCAAATAGTTACTAGTCACAGGCTTGTGGAAATGTATTTTTTCAGTAACTGACTATTACCTTTATTGTCAACAAAATTAGAACAAGTAGATTACTACTAAATTCCAAGAGTACACACCTGAGAAATATATTTCTGTATGATCAAATCAAGTTTAAGAAGCAAAATTGTACCTCATTATCAAAATCACATGCATTCTCACTTGATTTAGGCAAGGTGGTCTCAGAAGTAGGATCATTGAGGTGCCTACAGAGCAAACACACAGTAAACATGGGTGAGTGAAACTCTTAAAAACACATGAAAGTGGGCATACTAAATTACATTTCATCACCTTAATTGATATAGAGATTGACTTCTTATTTATAGGAAATGTCCAACTTTCATTTTTTTCTTTGCCTCTGTGTCTTCCAATCTAGAAAAGGCTAAATATATAATGAGATTTTATTCCATACCAGTGGTGACAACAAAAATGCTGGCAGAGTCTTAGATGAACTTGACTTCACAAAGTGCCTAAAGTTAATGCAGATTTCAGAAACTATTCAGTAGGTCACAAAACTTGTGCTACTTTAACACAAAAGAGAGCCTGCTTCAAAACCCATGTTTTGTTCACCTAAAACATTGATGTCAGGTTGTTCTGTAATAAAAGCAGCTATGGAAAATAAATTATCAATTCCCCTTCACCTTAAAACAAAGAGAGTTCCTTGAAACATCTTTAATGTTTTAAAGTTAATTATAAAAAATAAATAAATATTCAAGCATGTATGTGATCATTGGGAATGGTTTTCCCAATGAGAATAGAACATAAACCTTGCAATATATTTTCATTCAATATTTAAATTTGATGCATTGTGTATAGGTTAGAGCGCTCCATGGACCCCTGTCAATCTATTGAAATGAGCAAGGAAATGCATGCGGAACTAAGTAATGCTGGTAGTCAAATCATGGAAGCAGTAAGCTTGACAATAATACAATCAGAATAATCACAGAAATAATAGAAAAAAATTAAACATTTGTTACGCCAGTCATAAGAAATAACTGTCAGATATAAATATTAGGGTTCTACAGATTAGAATACTGCACAAATACATTTTCATTTATACATCCCATGATAGGAAACATGATTTTATAATTATATGTTTCTTACTTGTCTAATGAATTGTCTTCAAAATTCTTGTATTCTATTTAAGAAAAAAGAAATATATTTAAATGGAACAATTAAAATCTAAAATGTTAAAATATATGACACTGACAATAGGCAAATGGATGGAAATAGAAAATACCATCTAGAGTGAGGTTGCCTAAACCCAGAAAGACATACTGGCTATGTAGTCACTTATAAGTGGACATTAGCCATAAAGCACAGGTTAACGACACTACAATTCACAGACCCCCGGAAATTTAGTAATAAGGAGGGTCAAAGGCAGGGTGTGTGAATCTCACTCCGAAGGGGAAACAAAATAGTAATTGGAGATAGATGGAGGAAGGGAACAGGGTGGGAGGGGGGTTATGTGAGGGACAGGGGGTGGCGATCAGGTGTGGGCAAAGGAACTGAGGGAGAGGGTTATGATTGGGAATGGTAATTGAGGTTTCTTTTGCAGTAGCTGGAGTTTTGGGACTAAAATGTTCCAGGGAGTCTATGAGGTGATCCTAGCTGAGACTCCTACCAGCAGGGGATATGGAAATTGAAGTAACCACCCCCTGTAACAAGTTGGGACTCCAGTGCAAGGAGGGGCACATCAATCTGCCCACAAAACCTTCAACACAGGGATAAAGAGGGAACAAAGACTGAAGGAAAGTTCAAGCAATGGCTGGCCCAACTCGAAACACATCCCATTTAAGAGAGCCAATCTCTGACACTATTAATGATATGCTGCTATGCTTGCAGAAGAGTCTCTAGCATATCTTTTCAACAGAAACCTCACCTAGAAGCTAATGGATGCAGTTGCAGAGATACACAGCCAAACATTAAGCAGTGCTCAGAACATCTAGTCTAAGAGTACAGGATAACTTTGAGTGAGCTGGTGAGATCAAGGTCACCACAAGAATACCTACTAACCTGGGATTACAGGGGCTCACAGAGACTGATCCACCAAACAAAGAGCATGCCAGGGCTGGACCTGTCCCCTCCTCATTTGTATAGTCTCACAGCTTAATCTTCATGTGGGTGCCCTAACAATTGGAGTGCAAACAGTCCCTGACTAAGTTGCCTGCTACTGGATCCCCTTCCCATAACTAGACTACCTAGTTGGGCCTCTGTGAGAGAGGATGTATTTAGGCCTACTGAGACTGGATGTTGCAGAGTGGGGTGGTAACCAAGGGGGACTTTTCCTTCTCTGAGGATAAAAGAGAAATTGGTAAGGATGGGATTGGGAAGAAAGGAGGGATGGGGGGAGGAAGATGATGATCAGGATACAAAGGGAATAAACAATAAATAAATTTTAAAATGTATTTGGAAGAATTCCTATTTAAAAAAAATGAAGACATGAGGTTCTGGATTTAACTCCTAGTTACAAAATAAGTTTATGATTTTAATAAAGGAAGCTGTTGAGTATGTGCTACATGTGTCTAATCTCACCAATTAAGAAATCAGAGCAGCTTAGATGAGGAGTTCAAAACCAAGTTCAATTGCACAATAAGGTGGCAGCCAGTCTGGAACAACTGATTCATGTCTGGACATAGACCAAAATATATTTATTCAAGAATGTCACTATTTCTCTTATCATAAGAAGCAGCACCTTTTGTGAGTGATAACAAATTCATGACAACAGAATGTTAGTGCTATTGCCTAAGTAAAATGTCTAAAATATGTGAAGCAGTTCAATTATATATGTATAGAACGCAAGTCATAAAAGTGTTGGTTTGCAATGAATGTTTGCTGATCATGAGTTTAATATTTACATATCATAATCATAAGCCTTACCTGAGATGCCATCTTGATTTTTTCTACGTAACTTTTCATCATAGTTCATGAGAATCTCTCGACTACTGTGCACAAATAAACCATAAAATTGCTATTTAAAAAACATCCTTATACTATGATAACATTTCCAGAAGGTTAAAAGGCATTATCATCATAACCAAATAAAACCCAATATTTTATTTCTTTCCCTGGTCTTAGATCTTATAATCACGTATTACAACTGTTCAGAAATTATGAAATTCTATTTATGTTTTGTTGCTGAGATAAAATAGCCTATCAAAAAATAGTCTATCAAAGGAAAATTTGGGGAAGAAGTATTTATTTTCACTCACAATCTCATATCATTTTTGGAGGAAGTTTGAAGCATCCGTTGCAGCACATCCACCATCAAGAACAGAAAGAAATGAATACAAATTCATGCTCCTCATTTTCTCTTCTCTGACACAATTCAGGACACCTTCCTAGGGAATGGTACTGCTCAAAGCAGGCTGGATGTGAATCCCCACATCTATTAAAGCAAGTCATTTCTCCACTGATCCTCATACAGGTCAATCTAATCTACAGGATCACTAACTGCCACTTCCTTTCCAAATGACTCTAACCTATGTTACTTAATAATTAAGGTTAAGTACCACAATCCCTAATTTTCACTGATAGATACTTTCATATAATTTTATGGCTTATAATTTAGAAAAGTGAGCTGTTTAACAGCCTGAAACTTGAAGCTCATTATTATATGATTTCTCTCCATTAGACGACTTGATTGTGTTGTGCCCTATTATTAAAATCCACATCACCAAAATCTGGAATGTAAAACTTTTTAACCCCATGTTTTGATTACCTACATCCCTCATCTACCTAATCAAACTCCAAATCTATCCATCCTTGTTGCAATGATTGATTGTCCTATTTGTCTCCAAATGCTTTGGAAGATAAAATCATATTTTATACATAGATTCCAATAGCATGAGATGTGAATACTTCTCCTAAATATAGTCTGAAGCTGGGAACTATCCAGGGAAAGATGGCATTGGGTTTGCGAGCCCCTAGGAAAGAATGCCTCACAAAATGCAACAGGATCTGATGTTAGAGTTCAGGCAGTAATAAATAAAGACTCCTGGTGTTTCCTGCAACATAATTTGAACATACATGACAGTTTAGAATAATCCCCAGTCATAGGTTCTATGAGAAGAGATGAAAAAAATCTTCAAAATTAATGAAACTTGAATGAAAAAAATCTTCAAAATTAATGAAACTTGAGGGTCTATGATTAAACTAGCATGTGGATGCTACATCAGGTTCTGAATAAATAAGAAGAATACAATTGCTAGCAATGAGCATAACACAAGTTAAAAAGCCCAGGAGCCAAAGAAAGCACTACTTTTTTTTTAAATTCGATATAATTTATTTACATTTCAAATGATTTCCCCTTTTCTAGCCCCCCACTCCCTGAAAGTCCCTTAAGTCCCCTTCTCTTCCCCTGTCCTCCCACCTACCCCTTCCCACTTCCCCGTTCTGGTTTTGCCTAACACTGTTTCACTGAGTCTTTCCAGAACCAGGGGCCACTCCTCCTTTCTCCTTTTACCTCATTTGATGTGTGGATTATGTTTTGGGTATTCCAGTTTTCTAGGTTAATAACCACTTATTAGTGAGTGCATACCATGATTCACTTTTTGAGTCTGGGTTATCTCACTTAGTATGATGTTCTCTAGCTCCATCCATTTGCCTAAGAATTTCATGAATTCATTGTTTCTAATGGCTGAATAGTACTCCATTGTGTAGATATACCACATTTTTTGTATCCACTTTTCTGTTGAGGGATACCTGGGTTCTTTCCAGCATCTGGCAATTATAAATAGGGCTGCTATGAACATAGTAGAGCATGTATTCTTATTACATGGTGGGGAATCCTCTGGGTATATGCCCAGGAGTGGTATAGCAGGATCTTCTGGAAGTGAGGTGCCCAGTTTTCGGAGGAACCTCCAGACTGATTTCCAGAGTGGTTGTACCAATTTGCAGCCCCAACAGCAGTGGAGGAGTGTTCCTCTTTCTCCACACCCTCTCCAGCACGTGCTGTCTCCTGAATTTTTAATCTTAGCCATTCTGACTGGTGTAAGATGAAATCTCAGGGTTGTTTTGATTTGCATTTCCCTAATGACTAATGAAGTTGAGCATTTTTTAAGATGCTTCTCCGCCATCCGAAGTTCTTCAGGTGAGAATTCTTTGTTTAACTCTGTACCCCATTTTTTAATAGGGTTGTTCGGTTTTCTGGAGTCTAACTTCCTGAGTTCTTTATGTATATTGGATATTAGCCCTCAATCTGATGTAGGATTGGTGAAGATCTTTTCCCAATTTGTTGGTTGCCGATTTGTCCTCTTGATGGTGTCCTTTGCCTTACAGAAACTTTGTAATTTTATGAGGTCCCATTTGTCAATTCTTGATCTTAGCGCATAAGCTATTGGTGTTCTGTTCAGAAACTTTCTCCCTGTACTGATGTCCTCAAGGGTCTTCCCCAGTTTCTTTTCTATTAGCTTCAGAGTGTCTGGCTTATGTGGAGGTCCTTGATCCATTTGGATTTGAGCTTAGTACAAGGAGACAAGGATGGATCAATTCGCATTCTTCTGCATGCTGCCCTCCAGTTGAACCAGCACCATTTGTTGACAAGGCTATCTTTTTTCCATTGGATGTTTTCAGCCTCTTTGTCGAGGATCAAGTGGCCATAGGTGTGTGGGTTCATTTCTGGATCTTCAATCCTGTTCCATTGATCCTCCTGCCTGTCACTGTACCAATACCATGCAGTTTTTAACACTATTGCTCTGTAGTATTGCTTGAGGTCAGGGATACTGATTCCCCCAGATTTTCTTTTGTTGCTGAGAATAGTTTTAGCTATCCTGGGTTTTTTGTTTTTCCAGATGAATTTGATAATTGCTCTTTCTAACTCTGTGAAGAATTGAGTTGGGATTTTGATGGGTATTGCACTGAATCTGTATATTGCTTTTGGCAAAATGGCCATTTTAACTATGTTGATTCTACCGATCCATGAGCATGGGAGGTTTTCCCATTTTTTGAGGTCTTCTTCCATTTCCTTCTTCAGAGTCTTGAAGTTCTTGTCATATAGATCTTTCACATGTTTGGTAAGAGTCACCCCAAGATACTTTATACTGCTTGTGGCTATTGTGAAGGGGGTCATTTCCCTAATTTCTTTCTCAGCCTGCTTATCCTTTGAGTATAGGAAGGCCACTGATTTGCTTGTATTGATTTTATAACCTGCCAATTTGCTGAAGTTGTTTATCAGCTGTAGGAGCTCTCTAGTGGAGTTTTTTGGGTCACTTAGGTAGACTATCATGTCGTCTGCAAATAATGAAAGTTTGACTTCTTCCTTTCCAATTTGTATCCCTTTGACCTCCTCATGTTGTCGGATTGCCCGAGCTAGTACCTCAAGTACAATATTGAAAAGATAAGGAGAAAGGGGGCAGCCTTGCCTGGTCCCTGATTTCAGTGGGATTGCTTCAAGTTTCTCTCCATTTAGTTTGATGCTGGCTACCGGTTTGCTGTATATTGCTTTTACTATGTTTAGGTATGGGCCTTGAATTCCTGTTCTCTCCAAGACTTTAAGCATGAAAGGATGCTGAATTTTGTCAAATGCTTTTTCAGCATCCAATGAAATGACCGTGTGGTTTTGTTCTTTGAGTTTGTTTATGTAGTGGATTGCATTGATGGATTTCCGTATATTGAACCAACCCTGCATTCCCGGGATAAAGCCTACTTGATCATGGTGGATGATCGTTTTGATGTGTTCTTGTATTCGGTTGGCAGGAATTTTATTGAGTATTTTTGCATCGATGTTCATAAGGGAAATTGGTCTGAAGTTCTCTTTCTTTGTTGGATCTTTGTGTGGCTTTGGTATCAGCGTAATTGTGGCTTCGTAGAAGGAATTGGGTAGTGTTCCTTCTGTTTCTATTTTGTGGAATAGTTTGAAGAGTATTGGTGTTAACTCTTCTTTGAAGGTCTGATAGAATTCTGCACTGAAACCATCTGGTCCTGTGCTTTTTTTGGTTGGAAGACTTTCTATGACTCCTTCTATTTCTTTAGACATTATGGGACTGTTTAGATGGTCTACTTGGTCCTGATTTAATTTTGGTATTTGGTATCTGTCAAGGAAATTGTCCATTTCCTCCAGATTCTCCAGTTGTGTTGAGTACAGGCTCTTGTAGTAGGATCTGATGATTTTTTGGATTTCCTCAGTTTCCGTTGTTATATCTCCATTTTCATTTCTAAGTTTGTTAATTTGGATACTTTCTCTGTGCCCTTTGGTTAGTCTGGCTAAGGGTTTATCTATCTTGTTGACTTTCTCAAAGTACCAGCTCCTGGTTTTGTTGATTTTTTGTATGGTTCTCTTTGTTTCTACTTGATTGATTTCGGCCCTGAGTTTGATGATTTCCTGCCTTCTACTCCTCCTGGACGAAATAGCTTCTTTTTGTTCCAGGGCTTTCAGGTGTGTCATTAAGCTGGTAATGTATGCTCTCTCCATTTTCTTTTTGGAGGCACTCAGGGCTATGAGTTTTCCTCTTAGTACTGCTTTCATTGTGTCCCATAGATTTGGGTATGTTGTGTTTTCATTTTCATTGTGTTCTAAAAAGTCTTTAATTTCTTTCTTTATTTCTTCCTTGACCAAGGTATCATTGAGTAGAATATTGTTCAGTTTCCACGTGTATGTGGGTTTTCTGTTGTTTTTGTTGCTATTGAAGATCACTTTTACTCCATAGTGATCTGATAGGAGGCATGGGATTAGTTCGATCTTCTTATATTTGTTGAGGTCCGCCTTGTGTCCAATTATATGGTCGATTTTGGAGAAGGTACCGTGAGGTGCTGAGAAAAAGGTATATTCTTTTGCTTTAGGGTGAAATGTTCTATTAATATCAGTCAAATCCAATTGATCCAAAGCTTCAATTAGTTTTACTATGTCCCTGTTTAGTTTCTGTTTTCCCGATCCGTCCATTGAGGAAAGTGGAGTGTTGAAGTCCCCCACAATTATTGTGTTAGGTGCAATGTGTGCTTTGAGCTTTAGTAAGGTTTCTTTTACGAATGAGGGTGCCCTTGCATTTGGCGCATAGATGTTCAGAATTGAAAGTTCTTCTTGGTGGATTTTTCCTTTGACCAGCAAGAAATGTCCTTCTGTGTCTCTTTTGATGACTTTAGGTTGAAAGTCAATTTTATCTGATATTAGAATGGCTACTCCTGCTCGTTTCCTGTGACCATTGGCTTGTAAGATTGTCTTCCAGCCTTTTACTCTAAGGTAGTTTTTATCTTTGACACTGAGGTGTGTCTCCTGTATATAGCAAATTGTAGGGTCCTGTTGCCTTATCCAGTCTGTTAGTCTATGCCTTTTTATTGGGGAATTGAGACCATAGATGTTAAGAGATATTAGGGAATATTGATTATTACTTCCTGTCATTTTTGATGTTCTTTTTATATTTGAGTGGTTATCTTCTTTTGGGTTTGATGAAGGAAGGTAACTATCTTGCTTTTTCCAGGGTGTAGTTTCCCTCCTTGTATTCGAGTTTTCCTCCTATTATTCTTTGCAGAGCTCGGTTTGTGGAAAGATATTGTGTGAATTTGGTTTTGTCATGGAATATCTTGGTTTCTCTGTCTATGGTGAATGAGAGTTTTGCTGGGTATAGTAGTCTTGGCTGACATTTGTGTTCTCTTAGAGTCTGCATGAGATCTGCCCAGGATCTTCTAGCTTTCATGGTCTCTGGTGAGAAGTCTGGTGTGATTCTGCTAGATCTTCCTTTATATGTTACTTGGCCTTTCTCTCTTACTACCTTTAATATTCTTTCTTTGTTTAGAGCATTTGGGGTTTTGATTATTATGTGACGGGAGGTATTTCTGCTCAGGTCCAGTCTGTTTGGAGTTCTGTAGGCTTCTTGTATATTCATAGGCATCTCTCTCTTTAAGTTAGGAAAGTTTTCTTCCATAATTTTGTTGAAGATATTTGCTGGCCCTTTCTGTTGTAAATCTTCACTCTCATCTATATCTATAATCCTTAGGTTTGGTCTTCTCATTGTATCCTGGATTTCCTGGATGTTCTGGGATACAAGCTTTTTGCATTTTGCATTTTCTTTGACAGTTGAGTCAATGGTTTCTATGGTATCCTCGGCATCTGAGATTCTTTCTTCCATCTCTTGTATTCTGTTGTTTATATTTGCATCTATGGCCCCTGATTTCTTCTCAAGGTTTTCTATCTCCAAAGTTGTCTCCCTTTGTGATTTCTTAGTTGTTTCTACTTCTGTTTTTAGGTCCAGGATGATTTTACTCATTTCCATCATTTGTTTGTCTGTGTTTTCCTGTAATTCTTTAAGAGATTTTTGTGTTTCCTCTTTCATGACTTCTGCCTGTTGACTCAAGTTCTCCTGCATTTCTTTAAGTTTTTTTTTGCCTTTCTTCTTTATTGGCTTCTATCTCTTGGGCCTTATTCTCCTGCATTTCTTTAAGTGTTTTTTGTGTTTCCATTATACGGGTTTCTAGCTTATTCATGTTCCCCTGTATTTCTTTAAGAGATTCATTCATGTCCTTTTTGTGTTCTTCTAGCAGCATCATGAACAGTGATTTTAAATCCAAATCTTGTTTCTCTGGTGTGTTGGCATAACCAGGACTTGCTGATGTTGGAGAGTTTGGTTCAGATGCTGCCATATTGCCTAGATTTCTGTTAGTAGCATTCCTGCATTTGCCCTTTGCCATCTTGTTCTCTGGAGCTAATTGGTCTTGTCTCCGGCTGGTGTTTCAGCCTCATGAGAGGCTCTAGGGCTATTTCTGCAACACTGGAGGGCAGGGTTTCCCCTTTTGCAGATTGCTGATGTGCTTTCCTCCTCTTGGGTGCCCTTGCAGCCCTAGTGTTCTTTGCCCCAGATTGTGTCTGTGAGCCAGAAGGTGCCCCTTTGCTCCTTCAGGGAGTGCTGAGGCTGTATGCTGCAGGGACCTTTTCTGTGTGCTGATCTCTCTGCTGGGCAGCAGAACTCCCAACCAGGTTGGTGCAATCAAGGCTAGCCTAGCTTCTCAGGCCCTGAGTCTAGGCAAAAGCCTGGTAGGCCAATGTGGGAGCAAAGTTCCCCTCAGCTGTGAGTGTTAATTGGGTCTGTCAGGTGGCTAGGATGGTGGTGTGGGCGCGCTCCCTGAGAGTGCTGGGGGAGTCTGCTGGGCTAACAACCTCCTGGCCGGGTCAGCACACAGATGGCCCACCGAGCAGCCCAGGGCCTGGGGGCAGTCCAGGGCCTGACCGTCTGAGACCCCTGCTATGTCCGCCTCGGGCTACACCTGTTAGTTGGTTTGGTTTTGTCTGCTAGGTCTCTCTGGCTTCCCGCAGGCAAAATGGAGGTGGTGTGCAAACCGGCCGGATAAACAACCTCCTGGCCGGGTCGGCACACAGATGGCCCACCGAGTAGCCCAGGGCCTGGGGGTAGTCCAGGGTCTGACCGTCTGAGACCCCCTGCTATGTCCGCCTCAGGCTATGCCTGTTAGCTGGTTTGGTTTTGTCTGTTAGTCTCTCTGGCTTCCCGTAGGCAAAATGGCGGTGGAGTGTGCCAGCCCGGGCAAACAAGCTCCTGGCTGGGTTGGCACACAGATGGCCCACCGAGCAGTCCAGGATCTGGGGGCAGTCCAGGGCCTGACCGTCTGAGACCCCTGCTATGTCCGCCTCGGGCTATGCCTGTTAGCCGGTTTGGTTTTGCCTGCTACGTCTCTCTGGCTTCCCTTAGGCAAAATGGCGGTGGTGCGCGCGCTGGCCAGGGGGAAAAAAACCTCCTGGCCGGGTTTGCACCCCGGTGGCCCCCCCGATCAGCCCAGGGACTGGGTGCAGGCCAACGCCCATCGGGCTTAGACCCCCGTGATGTTGGTCTCGGGTTATATTTGCGTACCTCAGTCTGATTTCTCTGGCGACCGAGAACCAATATGGAGGTCTCGTAACTGACTGGCGGGAGGCAGAGTTCTGATGTCAAGAAAGCACTACTACCAAGGGACTAATAGCTCAGTTAAAATATTGTAACTATTCAATGTAATGTGAATTATCATAAAATATTAGGGATTTAATTTAATAAAGGCAACCTGGTTATCAAGGTCAATCACTATTGTTATCCAGAAGAAGAGCTAATATCAAAACTGCAGCAACAGAATCAGTAGAAGCAAAAGAGGGACTAGAATGCCTTCTCCATCTGTGTTTTGAAAGAAAACTCTTCTTGGGAGTTAAGAGACCCAGAAATAATCATTTTCATGATTCAAATAATAACAAATGGGGAAAATGATCAGAGAAACACAATCTTCTGTTAAACAGTACCTGAAGAATGAAACAGCTAATTAGAATATCAAAATCTGACTATATAATATATAATATTAACATAAACAAATATAGAGATTGTATTTGGCTAAAAGGAAACATTAGGATCCACAATGTTAAAGGTCTGAAAATTCCCACATGGATATATAGGTCACTGCCAGAATTGGCCATAACAGAAGAAGTACTTGGTTCAGTCCTCAGCATTTCCAAACCAGGTCAAGAAATAAAGAAATCCTCCCTTTTTCTACTTCTGAGAGTATGTGCTTTTCATATTGGATGGTCATTAGGTTCCAAGAGAACCTAGAGTCAACAATGAACTACTGTGTAAGGGTGATGGAGAATTTGTGGTTAATTTTAACTACAAGTTAGTGTTTACTAGCAATCTAGTGCAAACACTTACCCTTTACTTGTGCCTTCAATAGCATACCGTAATGCAGTCCATCCAAATACATCTTTAAAGAAAAAGTCAATACCCTCATCCAAAAGTAGATTGACCATATCTTTAGAGTCCCATCTTATGGCATATAAGAGAGTGTTTCTGAATTTAAACAGAGATAACTTCATTACTAGGTATTTAATTAAAACTGTTAATACGTGGATATAATACAAATTTACTATCTTGCTTATCTGTTTGGAATCGACCTTTTTGTCACACATAAATACTAAGAAAAGAAAGAGTTCATTTTTATATATTGTGTCTGAAGACTAAATGAAAGAATGGGTAAGAAGTCTTCTGTACTGCACACACTACACACACTGTATATACTTTATATGTTGTGTGCCATGTATACGATATGTGCTGTATGTACTGTATATAGTTGGTGTACTTTAAGTGCTGTGTATTCTGTATTCTCTGTGCATGGTGTATATACTGTACATACTATTTATATCATGTGCTCTGTATACTATTTGTGCTGTATATACTGTATATGTACATAGTGGGCATACTGTAAATGCTGTGTATGCTGTGCTTTCTGTGCATGGTGTATATAATGTACATACTGTATTCTTAGTGGGATTCTTGATAGAATATAAGTGTATAGAACTCATTCTTCTTAATTAAAGACCGAAATGAAAATGTCTCCATTTGCTCTAGTTTAGTGTAACATATAATAATTATTAATCAGTTAACCATCAGATACTAGAAAGCTATTTTCATTATTTAAGCAATAAATTATAAATATTTTCTTCAAATTAATATTCATTGTATCATCATTTAGTAATGATAATAGCATGTCCTATGCATAGTACTTAATGTTAAATAAATGATATAACACAAACTTTCCCAGGATAGTTTCTTTTTTATTATATTTGTCAATACATAGCACTTAAAATCACACTTCTAACAACTAAGTATCCAGCATTAAAACCAATTTATATATGTCTGTATCTACTTACCTATGAAATTTTATAGGACAAATATGTAAGAGCAAGTGGAAATACTACAAAATGATTGAGTCTTTTTGTGAACCCAAGGTTCAAACTTTAAAAATTAGTAAAAGCAAAATGAAAACTCATTAATCTATTCTAAGATTGGTTGGCCAACCAAACACAATATCAAATAAGGTACATCAATCAATATATGGGGCTGTGAAGTTTATTATAAATAATGTGTGTTGCTCACCTCCACATTGCATTCCTTACCTAACTGATAAGACTGATGGCTCATTGATATGTGATCATTGAATACCTATGTCAATCTTCTTCCTATCAATTTGCTCTTTTCTGGTTGTATGGTTATTATTTCAGTACGCTGCTAGTTTTTTAAAATTGAAATGAGAATTACCTTTTCATCTCATCAAATACGTGTATATTTGCCCCCTTCTTTACTAAAAACTTTGCCATCTCTATTTTATTTTCCTTGAGAGCCAGTAAAAGTGGTGTAAAGCCATCCTGCAAAACAAAATAACAAGCTGAAATCCAAAAACATTACAGTTTTGAACTGATTTAAGTCTTTTTTAAAATTTTTATTTTCTTTTTCTTTTTTCTTTTTTTATTGGATATATTCTTTGTTTACATTTTAAATGATTTCCTCTTTCCTGGATCCCCCCTTCCCGAATGTCCCATAAGCCCTCTTCCCTCCCCCCTGTTCCCCAATCAACCTCCTCCTGCTTCCCTGTCTTGATATTCCTCTACACTGCTGCAATAGGCATTTCTAGGACCAGGGACCTCTCCTTCCTTCTTCTTGGGCATCATTTGATATGTGAATTGTTTTGTGGGTATTCAGAGCTTCTGTGCTAATATCCACTTATCAGTGAGTGCATACCATGTGTCTACTTTTGTCATTGGGTAACCTCACTTATATCCTTAGTCATCAGGGAAATGCAAATCAAAACAACAATGAGATTTCACCTCACATCAGTCAGAATGGCTAAGATAAAAAAGTCAGGAGACAGCAAGTGCTACAGAGGATGTAGAGAAAGAGGAACACTCCTCCACTGCTGGTGGGATTACAAGCTGATAAAAACCAATCTGGAAATCAATTTGTCCGTTCCACAGAAAACTAGGTAGGATACTACTGGAGGACCCTGTTATACATGGCCATATACCCAGAGGATTCCCCAGCATGTAATAAGGACACATACTCCACTATGTTCATAGCAGCCTAATTTATAATAGCCAGAAGCTAACTTGAGTATTAAAACAGTCTCTGTAAAAACAAAAGTTTGCTAGAGTGAGAAAGCAGCACCTTCCCTCTCAGTCCAAAGAACTTTCTTTTCTTTGAAATACTCTTCATCTACTTACCTGTAGCAGTAAGCTCCTTTCCCACAGAGCTATCTTGTGGGTCTAGGATTCCATGCTTTAAGAGCAATTTGTTAATCAGGTTTCTACATGAGGCTCAGATATGGGCTCAGATCTTTGAGGAAATCAAAGGTATTCACAGTCCATAGCTCCTGTGTTTTTATCTTTCCAGTGATTTTTGTTTCTAATGGGTTTTTATTATCAAATATTTATAAATGAATAGAGAATTAATAGATAAAGAATAGAGAATGAAATCATCTCACATGTTTTACAAAATGATAATTACAACCAAGGAAATATACAGTATTAACATTGACCCAAGAAAGTTTCAAACACTTGTTAATTTGCACTTCACTTGCAATCTCTTTTCCCTTGCTGTTTGGTTTTCAGTACTTGCTTACAAATTCTAGGGCATCATTCCTGGTCTGTATGCATGTAGCAAGTCACACTGAGAGCACTTAACAGCTTCAACTATCAATGTTTATGACTTGCTACTCTTTGATGTAGAAAAATCACTTGCAATTACCAGTTTGAGATATGTTGACCTTAATATTAATAATACAAAGAACTTTTAAAAGTCCAGCATCTAATAATTATTTTCAAGATCAAGTAGAAGTAGCGAATTATTATCTGAAAGCAAAGTGGAATTATTCTATAAGTCAATGATTACCATTATAACTCCATTTTCCCAAATATTTTATATATATATTTGTGTGTGTGTGTGTTTAAAGAAAATTTTTTACTCTCTTACTAAAAAAGAAAGTTGAGCTAATATTAT
The DNA here is from genome assembly GCF_947179515.1 of Apodemus sylvaticus. Lineage (NCBI taxonomy): Eukaryota > Metazoa > Chordata > Mammalia > Rodentia > Muridae > Apodemus > Apodemus sylvaticus. The sequence goes on along the minus strand of NC_067476.1, from coordinate 93,409,649 downwards.
TGGAATCACATTGGCCCTTCTAGAGTCCCTTCGAATTTTGAAATCCAGAATTTACACATTTAGTGTTTATCTAGGAACTCTTTCAGAATTTAAGGGAAGTAATTCTATAATCATGGCTCATTTGAGTTAAAGAGTCAAATTCTGCAAAAATGCCCAAATTTATCCGGAGATACATATAATTCTAAAACTAAGATACAGCCTATAATTTCAGTCTCATTTCTAATCCACAGGGTTAATTACCTTCATCATTTGATCATATTACTGCAAAAAGAAATGACTGGTTAACTAAAGTATATCTAGTATCCTTTCATGGGAATAGAACATGCAGATAGAACTGCATTTCATTTCACTATGGAAAAACATGAGTTAATCCTCCAACTTCATGTAAGCATGCTAGATTTGAGAGCAGAGGTTAAGTTATGACCTAAGTGATAGTCGTTCCTATGACAAAAATGAAAATATACCCGTAAATTCTTTGATATTTCTTTTGTTTTTCCACATGCTGAACACTTACTCACTATCTATATTATGTCTTCAAAATTTTCTTCAGGTGGCGCTGTGCAGTGATGTTTGTAACTCAAGAATGGCTACTTGCCTAACAGAAATCACAGTACCAGTCAGTACACACAAACTCATCTTCAAGCCACGCTGTTTCTTTTGATTTTTGTTCTATAGAGTTGTGGTGTTCCTGGTTTTCCTTTTTTGTGAAAGGGGTCATGTAGTTGGGTAGGTAAAAAGATGGGAGATGAGGATCCAGGAGGAGTTGGGGTTTTGAAAAAATGTGATCAAAATAAATTTATTAAAAAATATTGAAATAATAAATTGAAAATAGTAATAATTCTTCTTGTATCCCTTTAATAGCCTAATTTCTAGATGGGTCAACATATTTCTGATCAGGAATTGGTTCAATCTTTCTTAATTCAGTCTTAACACAGAGAAATATATCATTTGATATTATTTGTCAACAATAAACTTTGTCATAAATTATTTGGTTTCATTTGAATTTGAACATAGTTTCACTAGCAAGAGAAGTTTTGCTCTCTAAGTGTGTTACCTCACACAATTTAGAATCTAATTTTTGTAAAAAAGAAAACATAAACTAAGAAATTTTACTTTATGCGAAACACCAATATGCCAGTCTTCAATGCAGAAATATTCTATACTCTAATACTTCTTTTAAAGCATCTCGACGTGAAGTCATGTTGGTAAACAGACAAGCTATGTCAGAATATTTTCATTTAATAATGCCTTTATTTTTAACATGTAAAGTTAATCTTACCTCTATTACTTTTAACACACACACACACACATATTTCAGATTATTTGGAAATTACAGTAGGATGAACTATACCTTGTTTTTTTGTTCCATGTTTGCACTGTATTTAAGCAAGCACTTAGCCAGTGCCTGGTTATCTTCACACACAGCGTAGTGGAGAGAAGTATTGCCATTTTTGTCCATACGGTTTGGATCAGCACCGTGCTTCAACAATGTACACACACATTCATATGCCCAGTTTTGAACAGCCTAGGAATATACCAAGAAACAGGTGACTTATTCAAAGAATTCAATATAAACATCACACAGGATTCATGAAGTAGTGACATGTTCACGGGGTCAGTTCCTTTTACAGTGACATAATTAAGCCTATGTTATGCTGGATTTGGAGAAGTATATATACCTTCATCAGAGGCGTGATGAAGTTCCTGTCAACAGCATCAATATCACAATTATTTCTCAGTAGAACACCTACTACTTCCACCTGGCCATAGGCACAGGCAAAATGCAGAGCAGTCCTACAGAAAAGGGAATTTTAAGTGAAATTCTAGAACAGTATCTAAAAATCAACAATTACTCAGGTAATCATAACACATTAAATAGCACAGAATTATTAAGCATTGCATGTTATGTGATTCTTCCATCTTCTGAACAAATATTTAATTCCCTTATGAAAAAAATAGAATAATTCACTAGCTTACCATATTAGTATTAGTATTGCTATATCAATACTTACTATATTAGTAAAAAGCCATACATTTGAGATCAATAAAGCAAAAAAAAAATCAAAAATAGAAATTAGCCCATAGAATAGCATAATGATGTACAAATGGGAATTATGCAAATTCTTATGTTTCTACCTGCACTTAACAGCTCAATTTAAGATTATCATTATTCCTTCGACTTAGCAAAGAAAAGTTTAAGTACAAGATAATAAATTTTCTCTGACATGTTTATGATTAATTTCAAGGATTCGAAAATGTACTTAATGTTTTTAAATTTTCTTTGAAGTGGCAAAGCAAGAATGTTTTAATAATAATAAAATATGAATGCTACATGATAGGTGTTCATATTACTTCTGGTAAATAAATTGGTTAAGAGAACAAATAAATATACTTAGTAAATTCATGAATTATTGGGATAAATTTATAGGTGGAGTTGAAAGATCTGAGCTAGCTAGCAAGAGTGAAAGTCATAAGGAGATGCTTAGGATCCAGAGGAGAAGGAGCACAGAGAGGCTTCTCCCTCCCTTTGGCTCCTTTATCCTGGTCTTTGGACATAACAGAGCCTATCTCAAAACCTCAACGCAAGCCCCACCCAGTATATCATCGGCCCTGTTACCTTTGCTTAAAGTCTCTGTCGTGCACACCGTGTTTCCCACGACTTATCATTCTCTGTAATCTCTCTGTATCACCCTCGCTTGCAGCCTGGTGGATCTTTCTGAGAGGTTTGTATCTTGGTTCGTTTGGGACAGAAATGCTTTTCATATCACGTATAAAGTCCAACAGGTTTTTTCGTGGGACATCGCAGAAACCCATTGGTGTCTTTTCCTTAACTCCGTGAACCACGATCTTCTTCATGACTGAGGCTACTGGTCTCACCCACCCCTCCCCTTCTCACCCTTCAGATTTTGACAGGTCTTATTCTTAGACTCACTAATACCCAAACTTAGTATCACTTTAAATCAAGATATGCTCACAAGTTCCCCCACCATGGTTATAGGGTGGGGAAAATAACTTCTGACTCCCACAGATACAGTTGATAGAATCCAGGTTGCCAAGCAACGCTGGCAAACATTGGTGTGCGCATGCACAGGAGCAAAGCTTGAGGAGGGCTAACCCCTGGGATTTAAGGACGTTCCTTGTACATGAACAAGCCACTTCTGGCCAACTCAGTACAGGAATGTAAACCCATATTCCATCAAATATTATGAAATATCTATGAAGCTCGATGAAAATCTTAGTTATTTCCTTTTAAAATATTTATTTATTGATTCAGTTTGCAACCCAATATTAGCCCTTTTTCTTCTTTCAGTACCTCGGCACATAAGTCCTCCCCCTATTCCCCTTTCCTGGCTGAGAAACACCTAAAGAAATGTTCAGTGTCCTGAGTCATATCGTAAAGCACATTCGTCATCCTCATTGTAGAAATGGTGCACCTCAACCCCCACCTCCACCTGACTCTGTGCTTGCCCTCTCTCCTTCCCTCCTCCCCCTCCTTCTTTCCTTCCTTCTCTACTCATACAAGGTGAAGCTTCTTGCCTTCCTCTTCCCTGTCACGAATATCATTCTCCTTCTCCTGGAGCTGCTAGATATTTAAGCAGCACCCCTTGTCTCAGCTCCTACATAACTTCATGACTTCAAATGCACTTCTGGAAAGTATGACCTCGCATTACCTCTTTGTCTCTGCAACCTCTCCCACTCTCCCACCAGAGACTAGACTACATCTGTCTCCTATTCCTGCTGACACTCTCCCACACCATGTAGTCTCACCATACACACTCATCTAGCACAAATATGAATGGAAAAACAAGTCAGATGTGATGGTGAACATTTTAATCCCCATATCCAGGAAGCTGACGCAGGGAAATTATGAGTTTGAAGCCAGATTTGATTAAATGTGGCCCTAGTACAAGAAATGTCTAGAAGGCAATGAATTTTTCAGATATGGAAATAATGGATAATATACTTGTGTCCATTAGTACTTAACACGTGCTCTAAAATATGCATTTCATAATATTCAATAAATATGCAATCAATCAATAATGAATATATTATATACATACAAACAACAATAAATATGCAATACTATATAGCTAATAATCAATACATATGCAATCATACCAATTTGAAATAAATTATTCAAGTTTATCAAGTTGAGGGAAAGGGAAATAACACATCATGTTAGAGGTAATAATTTAACATTTGTGTTTATATTAGAGTATTTAGGTTGTATATGCTTATGAGGAACTTAGCAGGTACTTTTCCTATTCAGGAGCTGAACACACAATCTTCTCATCGCAACCTTCATGCCTTTGTTACTCAGAGTGTAAATGGCAGGGTTCAGGATGGGTGTAATCATGAAGTCCAGAATGGCAAGGAACTTATCCACTGGCACAGTAGGAAATGGCCACATGTACACAAAATTGTATGGTCCAAAGAATAAAACTACCACTGAGATGTGAGCAGAAAGCATAGAGAGGGCCTTGGACAAATTGCCCAAGGACTGTTTCTGTATAGTAAACAGTATGAAGAAGGGTTGTCTGCCTCATAAGCTTCTGCCTACAATCTGCCAAACAGTAGCAGTTGCCACAGAAGAGGAAAGAGAGTACGCACATTTGAAATGATCTCTACAGTGACTTTGAGACAATAGAAGTGCATTGAAAGCAAAAAAAAAGCACTTGTATTAAGATCTTTGCTGTTTTCTCCTAAGTTTATACTCATAGTCACCACGTATGTGGTAAATCTACTGCCGTATAATCTGAAGAAACATAGAGGGCCAGGATTATTGATTTTCATTTGTGTCATCAAGTTCTTCATAATATGATGAAGTTCTGTGATTAGGACAAAGGAAGCAATACGGTTCCATGAACTGACAATCACAATGTACCTTGTTTTAAGTTCTTTGACAGACACTGTTAAAAGAATGTCAAAAATCTAATTATAGGGAAACCAAAACTAAAGCTACAGAAAAAAATACAGAAAATGTATTTTTAATAATTGTTATGAAACAAAAATACATCAGAAACTTATATTTAAGAGTCATATTTCTAAGAAAACCTGGAGAGTTCTGCTTAGCTGATAGTCATATTTTATATATCAGTTACATTTTTATAATTTAAAAAAACAAACCTAAGCAAGAGATGAATGTGTGATCACCAAGGTAAATGACAGTGTATGTTTTCCATCCAAGGAGTAATAATTAGTCTGAAAAGTTTTACTCATTCAATGTGAGGAATCAAAACATGATGTCTCTCTCACGCATATTCAAAGTAAACCAAGGAAGCTGGCATGTGAGGAACAACAGCTATCACTATTTTCTGACCTTCACACATTCACACATGTTCACAGGCATCCATACATGTGTACTGACACACAAATGAACATACACATAACATGCAGAAACACTAATAAAACACATTACTATTAATTGTTTTTGTTCTCAATCGCTGGGGAACTAACCAGTTTACTTTGGCTTTCTTTTAAGTCAAAATATTCCTTGTTACTAATTGATTATGGCTTATAAAGCTATCATAATTTATACTTTTATGGCTTGTAGAAGGATAAAATTCACACTGGAAGGAGTAGGCTTAATTTTAAGGAGAGTAAGTACATGTGATTCACAAACTATGCACTCAATGAGCAATCGGTGTATTAACAATAATGTTAATTAACCATATAGGTCATTAGAAGCTTGCTAGCTTTTAGATTAGCAATCAAGATAATCAAGAAAAATAAAAAGCAAATAATTATAGAAAGAGATAGAGAAAGGGTAATGAGACGTAAAGGAGAGAAAGGAAAGTCAGTCTTATCAAGATTCTTGAACAAATGTGTTATTTTTTCACTCTTGGATTTTATATTGAAGACATTTACTAAAGTGAGATACCAAGTTGATTTCTAAAAAACTATCATCAATAAAAATGTTGTATTCATAAATAAGTAACATTTATTCTGCAGTTTAATATTGAATAGCTCAGATCAATTCATTAGCAACCTAAATGTCCACTTATGCAACAGAATAGTTTGAAGCATTTAGATTAAGTCATTTTACAAATAAAAATCTGGAAACATTTACAGTTTGAAAATTGGAGAATTTAAAGTAAAATTAGTAAAAAGAAAAAATTCTAATGAAAAATAGTGTTCAGGAATACACATCAGTATCACCTTTGGAGAATCTGAAAATGTAGGCTTTCATCTGGCTTTTACTTAAGCATTATGTTCATGTGTTATTTAGAAGACTAACCAAAGACCTTGATTGCTCTCAGAATAAAAGTGGATTATTCTACAAAATAACAGGATTAAGATTAACTTCCATAAAAATTTACACGGTAATGTCAGAATCATTCAAACAAACATTAATAGATACTGCCAATATGTAAACAGTGGTTTTTCTCATAAAATATCAGAATTCACATAGAGCATTCTCAGAAAGAGATTTATCACTAATATTAAAATCATGTTAATGAGCAATATATTATTAGTTTACACTAAAATATAAACACTATTTAGTTAGCTGATGCTAATAACATGGTAAATGAAAATCAAAAAAGAGTGGAGATGAGACATGGACATGGACCAGAAAGAAACAGAAGTGAACAGAGCAGAACGTGAAAGAACACTCTAAACTCTAAAGGGGACGCAGGTGAGAAGCACACCAGGGGAATATTTCCTGATGCTTTTCTGTCCAACTCATTGCTTAAAATCTCAAGTAAATTCTGCTTGCAGACATTTTTGATAAAGCAGGAAAGCTCTTGTAATTCTTCTTCTGCCAGTCTCCCCAGCTTCTGTTCCTTCTTTCATAAAACTCTTTGTTAAAACTCTTCCATGACTGTATCTATGTTTCATTATTTTATTGAAAAGAAAAGAATTTCTTAATGTTTTTATTTAATTTGCTACTTTTTACAGCAAAAATTCTCCCTTATTTTTTATTAGATATATTTTTATTTACATTTCAAATGATTTCCCCTTTCTAGCCCTCCACTCCCCAAAAGTCCCATAAGCCCCCTTCCCTACCCCTGTTCTCCCACCCACCCCTTCCCACTTCTCTGTTCTGGTTTTGCCCTATACTGCTTCACTGAGTCTTTCCAGAACAAGGGGCCACTCCTCCGTTTTTCTTGTACCTCATTTGATGTGTGGATTGAGTTTTGGGTATTCCAATTTTCTAGGTTAATATCCACTTATTAGTAAGTGCATACCATCATTGATCTTTTGAGACTGGGTTACCTCACTTAGTATGATGTTCTCCAGCTCCATCCATTTGCCTAAGTATTTCATGGATTCATTGTTTCTAATGACTGAATAGTACTCCATTGTGTATATATACCACATTTTTTGCATCCACTCTTCTGTTGAGGGATACCTGGGTTCTTTCCAGATTCTGGCTATTATAAATAGGGCTGCTATGAAAATAGTGGAGCATGTATCCTTATTACATGCTGGGAAATCAAGAACACATAAAAACGATCATCCATCATGATCAAGTAGGCTTTATCCTAGGGATACAGGGTTTCTTCAATATACAGAAATCCATCAATGCAATCCATTACATAAACAAACTCAAAAAAAAAAAAAAACCACATGGTCATTTCATTGGATGCTGAAAAAGCATTTGACAAAATTCAGCATCCTTTCATGCTTAAAGTCTTGGAAAGAACAGGAATTCAAGGCCCATACCTAAACATAGTAAAAGCAATATACAGCAAACCGGTAGCCAGCATCAAACTAAATGAAGAGAAACTTTAAGCAATCCCATTAAAATCAGGGACTAGACAGGGCTTCCCACTTTCTCCTTATCTTTTCAAAAAGTTCTGGAAAGACTCAGTGAAGCAGTATTTGGCAAAACCAGAACGGGGAAGTGGAAAGGGGTGGGTGGGAGGACAGGGGGAGAGAAGGGGGCTTATGGGACTTTTGGGGAGTGGGGGGGCTAGAAAAGGGGAAATCATTTGAAATGTAAATAAAAAATATATCGAATAAAAAAAAGAAAAAAAATTCTCTCTTATGTCAATTCGTTAATAATACCTTTCTGCTTGATTCTGATTAGATAGGTTTTCTCTATGCCCTAACACCAGACCTTGAAACACATTATATTGCATTTCCGTTGTATTAATTACAATGATTATTCTCTTAAAACTTTATCAATTTCATGACTTTTTGAAAATCAGAGAGTGTGACTTAATAATAAATCCTGGTTCTTGGTAAGTACAATGTCTTTGAGAGAGGTGAGGTTTTAGCAACTATAAGCATAGCCAAGATGTAAATACATAGATAAATGATGATGCTATTTTATTGATAATGAAGATATGCTCTACAACTTAAAGCTACTGAAAATTGTAACCAGAAGAATATTAATTGCTCCTCTAGAAATTCTCATCATCTTATTGCAGATCGTAAAAAACGTCACTTTAAGACAAGTTCCTAAGTCCTTATCTAGTCTTTATGAAAATAGAATCTAGACCAGAAATCTCCAAGAAAATCAAGACAGAAACTAGACAGAGAAAGCAGTGAAGATTTTGAGTTCTCTATGGAAATTAAAGACAGTAAATGCTTTTAAATAAAAAACAACATAGAATAAATTGTTATATTGTGGTGACTTGAGACATGAAAATTTTTGTTTTAAGAAGTAACAAATTAGCCCTCTGTAGGATGAAGAGTTGGTGAAGATCTTTTCCCAGTTTGTTGGTTGCTGTTTTGTCCTTTTGACACTGTCCTTTGCCTTACAGAAGCTTTATAATTTTATGAGGTCCCATTTATCAATTCATGATCTTAGAGCATAAGATTGGTGTTCTGTTCAGGAAAATTTCCCCTGTGCCCATGTCCTCAAGGGTCTTCCCCAGTTTCTTTTCTATTAGTTTCAGTTTGTCTGGTTTTATGTGGAGGTCCTTGATCCACTTGAAGTTGAGCTTAGTACAAGGATATAAGAATGGATCAATTCGCATTCTTCTGCATGCTGACCTCCAATTGAACCAGCATCATTTGTTGAAAAGGCTATCTTTTTTCCACTGGATGTTTTCTGCTTCTTTGTCAAAGCTCAAGTGACCATAGGTGTGTGGGTTCATTTCTGGGTCTTCAATCCTATTCCATTGGTCCACTTGCCTGTCACGGTACCAATACCATGCAGTTTTTAACACTATTGCTCTGCAGTATTGTTTGAGGTTTGGGATACTGATTCCCCCAGAAGTTCTTTTACTGTTGAGAATAGTTTTAGCTATCCTGGGTTTTTGTTATTCCAGATGAATTTGAGAATTGCTTTTTCTAATTTTATGAAGAACTGAGTTGGGAATATGTACACAAAATTGAAGAAGTTAGACCCCAGACAACCAAATAACCCTATTAAAAATGGGATACAGAGCTGAACAAGGAATTTTCACCTGAAGAAATTTGGATGGCGGAGAAGCACCTTAAGAAATGTTCAACATCATTACTCATTAGGGAAATGCAAATCAAAACAACCCTGAGATTTCACCTCACACCAATCAGAATGGCTAAGGTCAAAAACTCAGAGACACCAGGTGTTGGTGAGGATGTAGAGAAAGAAGAACACTCCTCCACTGCTGGTGGGTTTGTAAGATGGTTCAACAACTCTGGAAATCAGTCTGGAAGTTCCTCAGAAAACTGGGCATGACACTTCCGGAGGACCTGGCTATACCACTCCTGGGCATATATCCAGAGGATTCCTCAGCATGCAATAAGGACACATGCTCCACTATGTTCATAGCAGCCTTATTTATATAAATAGGCAGGAAAAACTTGTGTCCTTATTTATAACTATCATGGATCTATACATAATATACCTTAAAGACTCTACCAGAAAATTTTTAGCTTTTTATTTTTTTCTATTTTTGATATTATGATATATTTACATCATTCCCCCGATACCCTCCAAAGCATTCCATAAACCCTTTCTTGTTCTCTTACATAAATACATAAATACACATACATATGTATGTGCATGTGTCTATGCATACATATATACATATATGTATATACACACATATCTCTAAATGTAATCTGCTCTAAATGTAATAAAGTCTACATGCTACATATTGTGTATCCATTCTTCCTTTGAGAGACATCTGAGTTGTTTCCAGGTTCTGTCTATTACAGACAAGGGTACTATGAACATAGTAGAGCACTTGTTCTTGTTATATGCCAGAGACTTTTTAGAATTTAATGAAAATGAAGGCACAACATACCCAAATCTTTGGAACACAATGAAAGCAGTGCTAAGAGGAAAACTCATAGCCCTGAGTGCCTCCAAAAAGAAAATGGAGAGAGCATATACTAGCAGCTTAATGACACACCTGAAAGCCCTGGAACAAAAAGAAGCTATTTTACCTAAGAGGAGTAGAAGACAGGAAATCATCAAACTCAGCGCTGAAATCAATCAAGTGGAAACAAAGAGAACCATACAAAGAATCAACGAGTCCAGGAGCTGGTTCTTTGAGAAAATCAACAAGATAGATAAACCCTTAGCCAGACTGACCAAAGGGCACAGAGAAAGTATCCAAATTAACAAAATTAGAAACGAAAAGGGATATATTACAACAGAAACTGAGGAAATCCAAAAAATCATCAGATCCTACTACAAAAGCCTATAGTCAACACAACTGGAGAATCTGGATGAAATGGACAATTTCCTAGAGAGATACCAAATACCAAAATTAAATCAGGACCAAATAAATCATCTAAACAGTCCCATAACCCCTAAAGAAATAGAAGGGGTCATAGAAAGTCTTCCAACCAAAAAAAGCACAGGACCAGATGGTTTCAGTGCAAAATTCTATCAGAACTTCAAAGAAGACCTAACACCAATACTCTTCAAACTATTCCACAAAATAGAAACAGAAGGAACCCTACCCAATTCCTTCTACGAAGCCACAATTACGCTGATACCAAAACCACACAAAGATCCAACAAAGAAAGAGAACTTCAGACCAATCTCCCAAATGAGGTCAAAGGGATACAAATTGGAAAGGAAGAAGTCAAACTATCATTATTTGCAGATGACATGATAGTCTACCTAAGTGACCCAAAAAACTCCACTAGAGAACTTCTAGAGCTGATAAACAACTTCAGCAAAGTAGCAGGTTATAAAATCAACTCAAGCAAATCAGTGGCCTTCTTATACTCAAAGGATAAGCAGGCTGAGAAAGAAATTAGGGAAATGACCCCCTTCACAATAGCCACAAACAGTATAAAGTACCTTGGGGTGACTCTTACCAAACATGTGAAAGATCTGTATGACAAGAACTTCAAGACTCTGAAGAAGGAAATGGAAGAAGACCTCAAAAAATGGGAAAACATCCCATGCTCATGGATCGGCAGGATCAATATAGTTAAAATGGCCATTTTGCCAAAAGCAATATACAGATTCAATGCAATACCCATCAAAATCCCAACTCAATTCTTCACAGAGTTAGAAAGAGCAATTCTCAAATTATTCTGTAATAACAAAAATCCCAGGATAGGTAAAACTATTCTCAGCAACAAAAGAAATTCTGGGGTAATCAGTATCCCAGACCTCAAGCAATACTACAGAGCAATAGTGTTAAAAACTGCATAGTATTGGTACAGTGACAGGCAGGCAGATCAATGGAACAGGATTGAAGATCCAGAAATGAACCCACACACCTATGGCCACTTGATCCTCGACAAAGGGGCTGAAAACATCCAATGGAAAAAAGATAGCCTTTTCAACAAATGGTGCGGGTTCAACTGGAGGTCAGCATGCAGAAGAATGCGAGTTGATCCATCCTTGTCTCCTTGTACTAAGCTCAAATCCAAATGGATCAAGGACCTCCACATGAAGCCAGACACTCTGAAGCTAATAGAAAAGAAACTGGGGAAGAGCCTTGAGGACACCAGTACAGGGCAAAAGTTTCTGAACAGAACACCAATAGCATATGCTCTAAGATCAAGAATTGACAAATGGGACCTCATCAAATTACAAAGTTTCTGTAAGGCAAAGGACACCATCAAGAGGACAAATCGGCAACCAACAAATTGGGAAAAGATCTTCACCAATCCTACATCAGATAGAGGACTAATATCTAATATATATAAAGAACTCACAAAGAATTCTCACCTAAATAACTTAGGATGGTGGAGAAGCATCTTAAAAAATGCTCAACTTCATTAGTCATTAGGGAAATGCAAATCAAAACAACCCTGAGATTTCACCTTACACCAGTCAGAATGGCTAAGATTAAAAATTCAGGAGACAGCAGGAGTTGGAGAGGGTGTGGAGAAAGAGGAACACTCCTCCACTGCTGCTGGGGTTGCAAATTGGTACAACCACTCTCGAAATCAGTCTGGCGGTTCCTCCGAAAACTGGGCACCTCACTTCCAGATGATCCTGCTATACCACTCCTGGGCATATACCCAGAGGATTCCCCAGCATGTAATAAGGATACATGTTCCAGTATGTTCATAGCAGCCCTGTTTATAATTGCCAGATGCTGGAAAGAACCTAGGTATCCCTCAACAGAAGAGTGGATGCAAAAAATGTGGTATATCTACACGATGGAATACTATTCAGTCATTAGAAACAATGAATTCATGAAATTCTTAGGCATATGGATGGAGCTAGAGAACATCATACTAAGTGAGGTAACCCAGACTCAAAAGGTGAATCATGGTATGCACTCACTAATAAGTGGATATTAACCTAGAAAACTGGAATACCCAAAACATAATCCACACATCAAATGAGGTACAAGAAGAAAGGAGGAGTGGCCCCTTGTTCTGGAAAGACTCAGTGAAGCAGTATTCGGCAAAACCAGAACGGGGAAGTGGGAAGGGGTGGGTGGGAGGACAGGGGGAAAGAAGTGGGCTTATGGGACTTTCGGGAAGTGGGGGGGTCCATAAAGTTTCTTGGGGTCACTCTAACCAAACAAGTGAAACATCTGTATGAGAAGAACTTCAGGTCTCTGAAAAAGGAAATCGAAGAAGACCTCAGAAAATGAAAAGATCTTCCAGGCTCGTGGATTGGCAGGATTAATATAGTTAAAATGGCCATCTTGCCAAAAGCAATATACAGATTCAATGTAATCCCCATCAAAATCCCAACTCAGTTCTTCACAGAGTTAGAAAAAGCAATTCTCAAATTCATCTGGAATTACAAAAAAAACCCAGGATAGCTAAAACTATTCTCAACAACAAAAGAAATTCTGGGGGAATCAGTATCCCTGACTTCAAGCAATACTACAGAGCAATAGTGTTAAAAACTGCATGGTATTGGCACAGTGATAGGCAAGTGGACCAATGGAATAGAATTGAAGATCCAGAAATGAACCCACACACCTATGGTCACATGATCTTCGACAAAGGAGCTGAAAACATCCAGTGGAAAAAAGATAGCCTTTTCAACAAATGGTGCTGGTTCAACTGGAGGTCAGCATGCAGAAGAAGGCGAAAGAAGTTAGATTCCAAAAAACCAAACAACCCTATTAAAAAATGGGGTACAGAGTTAAACAAAGAATTCTCACCTGAAGAACTTCGGATGGCGGAGAAACATCTTAAAACATGCTCAACTTCATTAGTCATTAGGGAAATGCAAATCAAAACAACCCCGAGATTTCACCTTATACCAGTCAGAATGGCTAAGATTAAAAATTCAGGAGACAGCAGGTGTTGGCGAGGATGTGGAGAAAGAGGAACACTCCTCCACTGCTGGTGGGGTTGCAAATTGGTACAACCACTCTGGAAATCAGTCTGGCGGTTCCTCCGAAAACTGGGCACCTCACTTCCAGAAGATCCTGCTATAACACTCCTGGGCATATACCCAGAAGATTTCCCAGCATGTAATAAGGATACATGTTCCACTATGTTCATAGCAGCCCTATTTATAATTGCCAGATGCTGGAAAGAACCCAGGTATCCCTCAACAGAAGAGTGGATGCAAAAAATGTGGTATATATACACAATGGAGTACTATTCAACCATTAGAAACAATGAATTCATGAAATTCTTAGCCAAATGGATGGAGCTGGAGAACATCATACTAAGTGAGGTAACTCAGACTCAAAAGATGAATCATGGTATGCACTCACTAATAAGTGGATATTAACCTAGAAAACTGGAATACCCAAAACATAATCCACACATCAAATGAGGTACAAGAAGAACGGAGGAGTAGTCCCTTGTTCTGGAAAGACTCAGTGAAGCAGTATAGAGCAAAATTAGAACGGGGAAGTGGGAAGGGTTGGGTGGGAAAACAGGGGGAGGGAAGGGGACTGATGGGACTTTCGGGAGTGGGGGCCCAGCAAAGGGGAAATCATTTGAAATGTAAATAAATATATCAATAAATTAAAAAGCTCTCCTTCAGATCCTTCAGTCCTTTCTCTATCTTTTCCATTGGGGACCTTGTACTCAGTTCAATGGTTGGCTAAGGGAAAAGAAAGAGAGCTTCAGATCAATTTACCTTATGAATATTGGTGCAAAAATACTCAATAAAATTCTTGCCAACCAAATTCAAGAACACATCAAAACGATCATTCACTAAGATGAAGGAGGCTTCATACCAGAGATGCAGGGATGGTTCAATATAAGGAAATTCATCAATGAAATCCACTACATAAACAAACTCAAAGAAAAAAACCACATGGTCATTTCATTAGATGCTGAAAACGTAACAAAATTCTTTACATATCTTGAAAGAACAAATTTCAACTTCATACGAACAAACAAAAACCAAAAACAATCTTGAAAAATAAAAGAACTTCTGGAGATATCACTATCTTTGACTACAAGATGTAATACAGAACATAGTAATAAAATCTGTATGATACTGGTATAGAAACAGACAGGTGGATCAATGGAATCAAATCAAAGGCCCAAAAATCACCCCATGCACCTATGAACACTTGATTTATGACAAAGAAGCCAATACTATACTATGGAAAAGGGAGATCATCTTAAACAAATGGTGCTCATCTAACTGGATGTTTGCATGTATAACAATGCAAATAGATTTAAGTTTATTACTCTACGCAAGACTCAATTTCAAACAGATCGAAGACCTCAAAGTAAAACAAGACATACTAAATCTAATGGAACAAAGACATCATGAGTTTTGTAGGGAAATGGATGGAACTAGAAAATATCATCCTGAGCAAGATAACCAAGCCCAAAATGACATGCATGGTATTTACTCAATTATAAGTGGATATTAGCCATAAAATACAGAATGACCGTGCTCTAGTCAAGAGACCCGAAAAAGCCAAAATCGAGGAAGGCCAAGGAAGGATATCTCTTTCTCAGAAGTTTGTAAATAGATATAGGATTTCGATGGAAAGAGGGTACTGGGTAAAAGAGGAAATGGGAAAAATAGTGGGGATGGGGGTTGGAGATCATATGGAAAGAAAGAAGTTGAGAGAGAAGGGAGATTGGTGGTGGTGAGGCATTCTCTAGGAAGTGCCAGAGACCTGAGATTGGGTGTACACTAGGTGAACTAACTACAGGGGTGACTCTTGCTGAGACTCCTAGCAGTGGGGGTTATGGATCCTAAAGAGGCCTCACCTATAGCCAGACAGGACTCCCAATCAAGGGATAAGGACACCAACTCACCCATAAAATCTTTGACCCAAAATGCATCCTACCTCCAAGATATGTGGGGAGAAAAATGGAGCAGAGAGTGAGGAAATGACCAACTAATGACTGCACCAAATTGAAACCATCATTCTCTGCATGAAACCATCATGCAGAGAACCAACCTCTGATACTGCTAATGATACTCTTTTATGCTTGCAGACAGAAATCTAACCTTACTGTTTTCTGAGAGCCTCCACCAAGCAGTCAATGGGAAGAAATTCAGAGATTCATACTCAAACATTCAATAGAGCTTGTAAAATCTTACAGAAGAGTTGGAAGAAAGACTGAGAGACCCAAAGAGGATAGGGACTCCACAGGAAGACCAACAAAGTAAACTAAACTAAACTAGACACTTGTGGGTTCCCAGAGACTGAATCACCAACCAAACAGGGAACACAGGCTGATGCTAGGCACCCTGCACATATGTAGCAGATGAGCAGCTTGATCTTCATGTAGGTTCCACAACAATTGGAGCAGAGCCTTCACCGAACCTGTTGCCTGCCTGTCTATAAATCCAGTGCCCCCATATGGACAGTCTTGTCTGGTCTCATTTAGAGAGAAAGCTGCCTGTCTAGCAGAAACGTGATATGCAGTTAGTTTTGTGCATGTGAGTTTGTGTGTGTGTGTGTATGTGTGTGTGTGTTAGTGAAAAGCTAATACCCAGAGGGGTGCTTCCCCTTCCCAGAAGAGAATAGGGGAAAAACTTGTGTGAGGGGATACTGGCAGGAGAGGAAGGGCTGATATTGGTTATTAAAGTGAAAAAACAAAATGTTAAAATGTGTTATAGATGTTGATAAAGTGATAATATTATTTTAATTTATTTTCTTCTATTTTTGAGAATTTTTTAAATAGATGTTATATTTACATTATTTTCCTCTAACCATTCTTCATTTCTCCTACCACCTCTCAAATTTATGACTTCTTTCATTATTCTTATTATGAACATACACAAAAGCATACACATGTACATGTACATGTCTACATGTCCATACATGCACACAAAGATCTGCTGTGTTTACTTAGTATTTCTCATATGTATACCTATTTAGGACAGACAAATTACAATTGTACAACCTATTGTAAGCTGAGTTAGGGCCTGGTATTATTGAGTCTCTTTTCTTCATCAGCTGTTTATTGTCTATAGCTATTCATCTTAGGGTGGTGATTGTAGTATTTCCCCAATCCACACTCGTATGTAAACTGGTGTTATTTTGCATATCTTCATTGGATGACCATATTATATTTTGGTTGCAAATTCCTCCCTATATGTAAACAACATTACTCACAACAGAAATTGTAGTATTCTGGCTCATAAAACCTTTCTGCTCACTAATCCTTGATATTGCCTGAGCTTTTGATGAAAGAATAGCATTGGGCACCTCATAGTATGTTATTCTCTGTAGGTCCACCAGTTGTTGATGTCTGTGATAATTTGCATCCTATCATGACAAAAGAAGTGTATTTGACAAGAGGTGAATATTACATTTAACTCTAGGCAAAAGGATGGGTAGCTAGAATGCAATTAGAAATAACACTGTATTATGAAGTGCTAGCAGTGGGTTTTGCTCTAGATTTCAGGACCTCATTGACCAATAGTAGTTGACTAAGTTATATAGTACCAGCCATGAGTTCCCTCCGATGTCCTTATTATTCCAAGTTAATATAATCATCTTTGAAGACTTATCCTAGGACCCAGAAATAAAAAAAAAAATGTGTAGTGTTTTCAAACTCAGAAAGCATAAACATTTAAAAAAATCTCATGAGTCAAGAGATGGCCCAGCAATAAGAGCACACATTGTTCTTGCCCTCACCCTTATTTTTTCTGTGATTGAGGATACTATTAAAAATTTATTTTATTATTAATTAGTGTAAACGTGGGAATGAAACTAAAATCAGTACTTTACTGTTGGGCTAAATAACCAACAAATTTTAAATCTAGATATGTTATGCATAATACATTGTTCATGCTAGCACAGATACTTTTCTCCACTTCTAGATATGTTTATGTAATCATGGATGAAAACATTGGTGACCAATTAACTAGATGAACTCCCAAAGATAGTTACTTACTGTTTTGAGAAAAGTAATGTAGCATCCATAGAAATGTATAAGTACAGTCCTTTAATATATTAGCTCTTTGGAAAAGTTAAAGAAATGTTTTAAAGCCATTCTTAAACATTTTTACTTAAATCTTACTATTAAATCACTACCTTATTTTTCTTGACTTAATGACAGATGGATATGCTGGTAGCTGGTATTCTTAATTCTGAAATTGCGAGGTCTCAAAGGGACAAGCTAAAGATAGAAGAAAGTTTCCTTCTCAAGAGGGTAATCTGCAGTAAATATATATCTTATAATTTTACATGAACCCTTGGCACAACAGAAAATGGATTGTTTTGCCTTACTTTGATACTATCTTGGAATCTTGTTATAACTATGGGCAATGATTGATTGATGAAAAACATTTGTTCAAGTACTGTGTTTCTCTGATAAAATGTGATTTACACATACTTGTTTATTACTTATTAAACCCTGTCTTGGAAATTTTGGAAAATTCAACAGTTCTGCTACGATCTTACAACAAATATTAATAGGTGAGATTTGAAAATCCCACATTGATTTCAGAAATAACAAGATTTTATCAAGTGATATGGGATGTCTGATCAACAAAAGCATCAAGAACTCTTCTCCAATGTTGACCTGGCTGAGAAGACTTGCTCTCAGTGATTCTGAACCATGGGGGATACAGAGTGTTCACAAAATAAGGGTTTTCTTACAAACAGTGCAAGGTAACTACAATCACCAGGAATTTTCATATAAGCTACAATTGATTATTATTTAGGTATATACAGCACACACACACGCACACACAAATACATACACCTATACACTGACAGAGAGAGAGAGAGAGAGAGAGAGAGAGAGAGAGAGAGAGAGAAGGTAATTGTGATTTTGAAACTAAGGAACTGAAGGTGATATCACAGAAGGAAAAGGGGAAAAGATATAATGTTAGAGAATACATGCTATACATGCTATACAGTCCTGATGTTATGAAAATTAGTGACACAGTATACTAAGAGTAACTGTATGTAGAAGTCAGAGAAGTTGACTGGTACACAACTGATTTTCACATGATTTCAAAATAAGCAACTTTAAAAGATGAAAATAATCTGATTTTCACTTTATTTTCCTAGATTGACTTATTTTTAAAGCTCTAATTCATGACTTTTGGTGTAAGAAGTATGTGTTATTTTTAATAGAAATTTAATTTTACTATTTGGTGTATGCTTGATAGTAAATTATAATATCATTATTAATACTGAGACTGATATGAGTTAGTTTAGCATAAATTGGTATTTTTTATAATTCTACTAAATATTAACAAGTTCCAAAGGAGACAATATCTGAGATAATAAGCAGGGGTTTTAGTTTTGGTTCAGCATAGTATTTACAGCCTTAAAAACATGAAATGGAAAATTCCTGGAACAATTTATTGCACTCATTAAATACTTACTGATTTTTATTGATTTGAGGGTAGAAAAATCTTCATACATTTGACCCTTTCTCATCATGTACCTCTTCATCATTGGTGGTTATAGATGGCATAATATAATACTACATTAGCAACCTTGATTATGTACAATTGTGTGAGTATGGAGACAGCTCAGGGATGAGCCCTGGAATAGTCAATGCCAAGAGTAGTGGGAATAGATTGGTGCAGATATAGAATATTTTCATATAGTTACTTGTACATTTATAACCCCTTAAACTGTTATTTTGTCATAGAAAATGTGTTTATAATTTTTTTCTTAATTCATAGAATCTTCCCAAGCAAGTTCACATCTTCTGTGAACAATTTTCCTTCTCAATCCTAGGACTTTAATTACCATTGTTACTTTTATAGTTAACCTTCTGACTTTTCTCAGCTGGATAATGACCATATTTTTTTTTTACCATGATTATCAAATTTTCTTATGTAGGTAGAGGATGATGAACTAACATCAGTTATAAGAAAACAATATTTGACATTGTAGAGATATTTGATGAAGTGTGCATATTTTTCTTCTAAAAGTTATAGTTTTTCAGTCCATGGCCTCTGAGAGCCATCAGGAAATCACAGACATGCTAGAGATGAAGGACTCATGTGATTCTGAAAACACATAGCACCTCTGTCCTAGTCTCAGAGAACTTAGGGTCTTCTAATTTGGAAGTGAATTAACACTTGCCTAGTCCAAGTCTTCACCCAAGTCTTGTTTGGACTCCCTCCGTACTGACTTCCAGACTTTGCTTTTCACAGGGTAATTTCTGTTTTTAACAGAAATTTTTACAGAAATTTAATGTTAATTAGTAATTTCTCCATATAAGTCACATTTAAGCCCAAATGGGCTAAACTATAAATTTTTTTTAAACACTAGGCCTTCCAGTTTATTGAAATTAGTATATTTTAGGTTTTAATTAATTTTGTACAGAATTCATAAAGTTTGAAATTTGTGATCAGAGAATATCTCTTTCTAATATTCATGACTCTTTCTTGATGACTGAATGTTTATCCCACCACAGATGGCAAAATATCTTACAATTCACTTGCTTTTCTGCTCATATAAAATCAAGTACTGTAATTTTGAAACAATGTTGTTGTAAATTTTATCAGAATTAGTATTGCTATTTTTATTTTGTAAGTAACTTACATAATTATCCACTCATTAATCATATAATTTTTGAGATTCATTAA
This sequence comes from Apodemus sylvaticus, assembly GCF_947179515.1. Lineage (NCBI taxonomy): Eukaryota > Metazoa > Chordata > Mammalia > Rodentia > Muridae > Apodemus > Apodemus sylvaticus. The sequence continues at coordinate 93,389,332 of NC_067476.1, read as the reverse complement.
TGACCTAGTCTTCTAAGATTTTAGGTTCATATAGAACCTTACTTTCCTGTTGTATAGCTCCTGATCATTCTAAATTTTTAATTTTACATTTATTTCAGGTATAAAAGATTGCATTGATTATAGTTCCTCATTCAGAAAACATTCATTTTAATGCACCTATCATAACTATTTATTTAATGAGAAGAGTATACTAATGGTATATGATGAAATGCAAGAATGAAAGCATTAAGAATACCTTAATGTACCTATGTGTTCTGCTTCCTACTTACCTTTGACCTGACCTGAATTTATTACTTTTCTCTAAAAATTTCTTTGTCACTGCATATATAGTTTTATCATGTCCATATAAAGTATATTTTCTATTGCTTTTCATGTTCTAAAAACTATGTCAAAATTCCACTTTTAACACTTTACTATATTTTACTAAATTGTTCTACATTATATATAGTCTGATTTGTTTTATTTATATATTTACATTAATATTTATTTATATTAATTTGTGTTTCTGAACAATATATCATTATTTTGTCAATGGTCATTAGCATTGGGCATACATTTTTATGCACTTATATAGTAATTATTCTATGTAAATAAATGAGAATAAAGTTTCTAGAACACAGAGTGTATGAAATATAGGGAACATTATAACCAAAGCCAAGGTCATTTCCAAAGTTAGTAGGTTCAATCTTTTCTCTCAGAAGAATTTAAGAACTGCTTCTAATTAATATTATGTGTTTTCACTAGAATCTCACACTGTATGTTTCTCTTCAGAATAATTTGGAACTTAACTAAATGGAGAAAATAAATCAGTCTGATGTATCTGAATTCATTATTCTTGGGCTTTGTGACTCTTGGAAGCTCCAGGTTTTTTTCTTTGTGATCTTTTCTTCACTTTATTTAATCACCATTTTTGGCAACATATTTATTGTAGTCATCATTATCACTGACCTTCATCTCCATTCTCCTATGTACTTTCTCTTGGCCAACCTCTCATTCATTGACTTCTGTCTTTCCTCAGTAACTACACCCAAGATGATCATAGACTTCCTCAAGGAAAAAAAGACTATCTCCTTTGGAGGGTGCATGTGTCAGATTTTCTTTGGACACTTCTTTGGAGGGGGTGAGATGGTATTGCTTGTATCAATGGCTTATGACCGTTATGTAGCCATCTGTAAGCCACTCCATTACTCCAGCATCATGAACAGAAATATGTGCATTGGATTAGTGATGACATCATGGATCATTGGCTTTGTGCATTCAATAAGCCAACTGGTTATAATTGTAAATCTGCCCTTCTGTGGATCCAGAGTTTTGGACAGTTTTTTCTGCGATATTCCATTGGTCATCAAGTTAGCCTGCTTGGACATCTATGTTCTAGAATTTTTGATAAATGCTGACAGTGGTGTGCTAGCAGCCATATGCTTCATTCTGTTGCTGGTGTCTTACTCCCATATCCTGACTACTGTTTGTCTTCACTCTAAGGATGGGGCGTCCAAAGCTCTCTCTACTTGTACTGCCCACATCATAGTGGTGGTTTTATTTTTTGGGCCCTGCATCTTCATCTATCTGTGGCCAGTCAGCATAACCTGGGTGGACAAATTTCTTGCTGTGTTTTATGCAGTTATCACACCTCTCCTGAATCCAGCCATTTATACTTTAAGAAACAAAGATATTAAAATTGCTATGAGGAGATTACAATGCTAGCAAGTGAGTTTCATGGATATATTAGGATGTTACATTATTAAAATGCTAACTTGTCAGTTCCTAAACTAATCAAACTTTTTCTTGCAATCTAGACTACAAATATTCTCTAATTCGTGGAATTTAAGTGTACTGCTAGTTAAAAGATCTGCGTCTCTTCACTTTTACAGATTTCATTGATCATTGTATAAAAATAACTGTTCATATAATAATACAAATCTTTAAAATTAGGACTTTGATTATCCCAAGTAAATGACACGTTAATGAAAAATTTCTTGTTCCTATTACAGTTGGAGTTGCTACTTAAATTCTCATTATCCTATCATTAAATCAAAAATCAAAGCATGTGGCAGTTCTCTAAATTCCCATTAAGCCAGAAGATTGAATCTCTAAAAGTTGTCTTGCTTAGAGTGATTTTGGAGTCTAGAGTATTTGCTTTCTCATGTGGTTGTGACTGGAACATACTCTGTCACTTTTCAAATAGTCTCTTTTGGTGCTGAAGTCTCCTTGAAATCTTAAAATTTAAAAATGGTAGACCCTCCACTAGACTATTCTATTTGCTTGCTAGCAAAAATAAATATCCAGGAGACAATCCCATGCTAAAGTTGCCAGGCCTAAGGGAAAAGCTTTCCAGAGACCCCCACTCTTGAGCGTTCAAATTAGCTACACAAAGCATAAAAAAGATACTTACTATAAAGGCTTAAAAAGAGCTCAACACAGAAAATGTCATTAACATTTAAACATAATAATAATATTTATGATTTCTTTACTCAGTGCTAGATACTGATGAACAATTAAAGAATACAACCCAAATCTAGTACCCAGAACAGTTGTGTGGCTCATAATCTCCTGTAACTCCAGTTCTGACAACATGGGTTGTATGCACTCACACTTGCATATACATTTATAGAAAAACACAATAAAATAAAATAAAATACAATAAAATACAATAAAATACAATAAAATACAGTAAAATAAAACATGAAAAAGAAAGAATGGTTAACTGTACTGAGTTCCTGCCCCCATGTTCCAAGAAAGGTAACCTCTCAGATCAGCACAGTATTATGCCTTTTGCAGGCCAGAGGGCTCTAGTCCTTGATAATATTATATTGACCCAATCTGGTTTCATTCATGGAGGTGGCTACAAGATATAATGGTCTCTCAGTGTTAAATTGCTATGAAGGGGATTCACTCTTCAACTGAATCACTGAACTCATCCCAAATCCTGAGTAGACTATGGAATTTTTCTACTATACAGGAATGTAATCAGCTAAAATTACCAGGGGATCAATTGCATGTTCAACCAATTATACCTTTTCACCTAATTTAAATCTCTATCAATTACAATTTTACCTAATGCTAAGTTTGCTTTTGACAGAAGATCATATAATACTAGTTGTTGTACTATTTTAATGCTTATGTTTTCCAGGGAGACAATCCGTTATTGGCTAACAAATTGGCATGGTCTTTCATGGAGAAGACTATTTCTTCAGTTCTCAGCATTCCTTAGCAGTGCAGTCTTTATCTGGATTTGAGGCGTCATGGGTTTTCTACACTTTCACTTCAGTGGAGTCTATTGCTATTTTTCTTGTTCAGATTGTGTCTGTCAGTCATTTTGGTAGGGCTTAATGTGTGTAGAATCTCTGAAATTTCTAGGTGGCATGATCTTGAGGAAATCTGTTCCTCTACTCTTATGGTCTTTATGTCCCATGTTGTGCAGTTAAATTTGATTACTAGTTGCAGGAGTTATAGTGCTGATATATCAGTTGAGAATCATTTCCACAATACTGTCTTCTGACAAGTTCTTTTCTGTACTGGTTCCCTTCTGTTGCAAAGAGAAGTTTTTGTTTTTTATTTCACAGACTTTTTTTAATGTACAGGATACACATCAGTAAACAACATCAGTACCACAAAAATTAACATAAATCATTGCTCATTTCTTCCTTACTATTACCCTATCAGATAGGAATTATTATTGTCCTCATCTTAGTGTGAGTAAGTTGAATCCCAGAAAAATTAAATAATTTGCTCATTGTCCAAAAGCTGGGAAGGATGAAAATATTGTAAACCACATGATTGTGTCTTGGTGCTCATATTAAAATGAAGTTAAAAAAAAAAAAAACTTAGCGGAAGGAGAGAAGCCCCACAGCCATATTTGCTGCCTCATGGGACAGAAAAAGGGTCACTAGGTACTGTATCATCCTGAGCTTTAGATTTCTGGTGGTGCAAACCACCAGGGGTCTGCCTGCCCTCAGGAACTGAGCACATAGGCGGTTTGTGTGCCAGCCACCCAGGCTTGGGGGCCCAGTGTCCTGCCCAAGGAGCTGCAGAAGGAGAGGAGCCCCGTGGCCATATTTGCTGCCTGCCGTGACAGAAAAGGGTTACTAGGTACTCTATCATCCTGAGCTTTAGATCTCTGGTGGTGCAAACCGCCAGGGGTCTGCATGCACTCAGGAACTGAGCACATAAGGGGTTTGTCTGCCAGCCCTCCAGGTGCAGGGCCTGTGTCCTGCCCAGTGAGCTGCAGAAGGAGAAAAGCCCCACGCCATACTCGCTGCCTGCCTGGATAGAAAAGGGTCACTAGGTATTGTATCACCATGAGCTTTAGCATTCTGGTGGTGCAAACCACCAGGGGTCTGCCTGCACTCAGGAACTGAGCACATAGGCGGTTCATCTGCAAGCCAGGCCATCCCAGGACCTGTGTCCTATGTGAGAATCAACAGAGGGAGTGACCCCCACCACAACATCTTCACTCCATAATAGAGCAGACAGAGAACACCTGGTTGACCTTGACAACCTAAGTATAACATTGCTTGAGGCAAGACTGAGAAGGGCTCCAAAGGCACAAAAGAGGAAGGCAGCATATCAGTAATATGTGCCAGAGGAAATCCAGTCATCCAGTGTTACAGCGATAACCTTAAAGATCCACAGGTTGAAGCACCAGCCAGTGACAATAAGACCATCTAACACCTGGGAGAACTAGATGGCTAAAGGCAAACGTAGGAATATTACTAACAGAAACCAAGGCATTATGGCAGCATCAGAACCCAATTCTCCAACAATAGCAAGTCCTGGATACCCCAACACACCAGAAGAACAAGATTTGGATTTAAAATCACTGGTCATGATGCTGGTACAGGAACACATGAAGGACATACTTAAAGAAATTCAGGAGAAAATGGATCGAAAATTAGAAGCCCTTACAAGGGAAACACAAAAATCATTGAAAGAAATTCAGGAGAATACAAAATCCAATAAGGAGGAAACACAAAAATCACTTAAAGAAATACAGGAGAACTTTGATCAACAGGGAGAAGTCATGAAAGAGGAAACACAAAAATCTCTTAAAGAATTAGAGGAAAACACAAACAAGCAAATGACGGAACTGAGCAAAAACTTCCAGATCTAAAAACGAAGTAGAAACAACTAAGAAAGCACAAAGGGGGACAAATTTGGAGATAGAAAACCTTGGGAAGAAATTAGGGACCATAGACGTAAATATCAACAACAGAATACAAGAGATAGAAGAAAGAATCTAAGATGCCGAAGATACCATAGAAACCATGGCTCAACAGTTAAAGAAAATGCAAAATGCAAAAAGCTTGTAACCCAAAACATCCAGGAAATCCAGGACACAATGAGAAAGCCAAATCTAAGGATTATAGGCATTGATGAGAGTGAAGATTTACAACTTAAAGGGCCAGCAAATATCTTCAACAAAATTATGGAAGAAAACTTCCCTAACCTAAAGAGAGAGATGCCCATGAATATACAAGAAGCCTACAGAACTCCAAACAGACTGGACCAGAACAGAAATACCTACCGTCACATAATAATCAAAACCCCAAATGTACTAAACAAAGAAAGAATACTTAGGGCAGTAAGAGAAAAAGGGCAAGTAACATATAAAGGAAGACCTATCAAAATTACACCAGATTTCTCACCAGAGACCATGAAAGCTAGAAGATCCTGGGCAGAGCTCATGCAGACTCTAAGAGAACACAAATGCCAGCTGAGACTACTATACCCAGCAAAACTCTCAATTACTATAGATGAAGAAACCAAGATATTCCAAGACAAAACCAAATTTACACAATATCTTTCTACAAACCCAGCCCTACAAAGGATAATGGGGGGAAAACACCATTACAACGAGGGAAACTATACCCTGCAAAAAGCAGGATATTAAGCATTTTTCATCAAACCCAAAGAAGATAACCACACAAGTATAATTTTAAAACAAAAAATGATAGGAAGCAATAACCACTACTCCTTGATATCTCTTAACATCAATGGACTCAATTCCCCAATAAAAAGACATAGACTAACAGACTCGTTACATAAACAGGACCCTACATTTTGCTGCATACAGGAAACACCTCAATGTCAAAGACAAAAACTACCTTAGAGTAAAAGGCTGGAAGACAATTCTACAAGCAAATGGTTCCAGGAAACAAGCCAGAGTTGCCATTCTAATTTCAGATAAAATTGACTTTCAACCTAATGTCATCAAAAGAGACATGGAAGGTCACTACTTGCTGGTCAAAGGAAAAATCCAACAAGAAGAACTCTCAATCCTGAGCATCTATGCCCCAAATACAAGGGCGCCCACATTCATAAAAGAAACTTTACTAAAGCTCAAAGTACACATTGCACCTAACACAATAATTGTGGGTGACTTCATCACTCCACTCTCACCAATGGACCGATCAGGAAAACAGAAACTAAACAGGGAGACAGTGAAACTAATTGAAGCTTTGGACCAATTGGAGTTAACAGATGTATATATATATATATATATATATATATATATATATATATATATATATATATATATATATATATGTAACTTTTCATCCCAAAACAAAAGAATATACCTTTTTCTCAGCACTTCATGGTACCTTCTCCAAAATAGATCATATAATTGGTCACAAGACAGACCTCAACAAATATAAGAAGACTGAAATAATCCCATGCCTCCTATCAGATCACTATGGAGTAAAAGTGGTCTTTAATAACAGTAAAAACAACAGAAAGCCCACATACACATGGAAACTGAACAATACTCTACTCAATGATACCTTGGGCAAGGAAGAAATAAAGAAAGAAATCAAAGATTTCTTAGAATTTAATGAAAATGAAGGCATAACATACACAAATCTATGGGACACAATGAAAGCAGTGCTAAGAGGAAAACTCATAGCTTTGAGTGCCTCCAAAAAGAAATTTGAGAGAGCATACACTAGAAGATTAACGGAACAACTGAAAGCTCTGGAACAAGAAGAAGCTAATTCACCCAGGAGGAGAAGAAGACAGGAAATCATCAAACTCAGGGCTGAAATCAATCAAGTATAAACCAAGAGAACTATACAAAGAATCAACAAAACCAAAAGCTGGTTCTTTGAAAAAAATCAACAAGATAGATAAACCCTTAGCCAGACTAACCAAAGGGCACAGAGAATGTATCCAACTTAACAAAACTAGAAATGAAAACAGAGATATTACAACAGAAACCGAGGAAATTCAAAAAAATCATCAGATCCTACTACAAAAACCTGTACTCAACACAACTGGAGAATCTGGAGGAAATGGACATTTTCGTAGACAGATGCCAATTACCAAAATTAAACCAGGATCAAATAGACCATCTAAACAGATCCATAAACACTAAAGAAATAGAAGGGGTCATAGATAGGCTTCTGACCAAAAAAAGCACAGGACCAGATGGTTTCAGTGCAGAATTCTATCAGACCTTCAAAAAAGTCTTAACACCAATATTCTTCAAACTTTTCCACCAAATAGAAACAGAAGGAACACTACCCAACTCCTTCTTCAAAGCCACTATTACTCTGATACCAAAACCATACAAAGATCCAAATGAGAAAGAGAATTTCAGGCCAATTTCTCTTATGAATTGAATAAGGGATTCAAAAATACTAAATAAAATTCTTGCCCACCGAATCCAAGAACACATCAAAACGATCATCCACCATGATCAAGTAAAGTAGGCTTCATCCCAGGGATGCAGGGATGGTTCAATATAAGGAAATCCATAAATGCTATCCACTACATAAACAAACTCAAAGAAAAAAACCACATGATCATTTCATTAGATGCTGAAAAAGCATTTGACAAAATTCAGCATCCTTTCATGCTAAAAGTCTTAGAAAGGACAGGAATTCAAGGCGCATATCTAAACATAGTAAAAGTAATATACAGCAAACCGGTAGCCAACATCAAACTAAATGGAGAGAAATTTGAAGCAATCCCACTAAAATCAGGGACTAGACAAGGCTGCCCTCTCTCTCCATATCTTTTCAATATAGTTCTTGAAGTCCTAGCTAGAGCAATTAGACAACATAAGGAAGTCAAAGTGATGCAAATTGGAAAGGAAGAAGTCAAACTATCACTATTTGCAGATGATATGATAGTATACTTAAGTGACCCTAAAAAATCTACTAGAGAACTCCTACAACTGATAAACAATTTCAGCAAAGTGGCTGGCTACAAATCAATGCAAGCAAATCAGTAGCCTTTATATGTTCAAAAAATAAGCAGACTGAGAAAGAAATTAGGGAAATGACTCCCTTCACAATAGCTACAAACAGCATAAAGTATCTTGGGGTGACTCTAACCAAACAAGTGAAAGACCTATATGACAAGAACTTCAGATCTCTGAAGAAGGAAATCAAAGAAGATCTCAGAAAATGGAAAAATCTTCCATGCTTGTGGAATGGCAGGATTAATATAGTTAAAATGGCCATCTTGCCAAAGGCAATCTACAGATTCAATGCTATCCCCATAAAAATCCCAACCCAGTTCTTCATAGAGTTAGAAAGAGCAATTCTCAAATTCATCTGGAATAACAAAAAACCCAGGATAGCTAAAACTATTCTCACCAGGAAAAGAACTTCAGGGGTATTCAGTATCCCAGACTTTAAACTTTACTACAGAGCAATAGTGATTAAAAACTGCATGGTATTGGTACAATATCAGGCAAGCAGATCAATGGAATAGGAATGAAGACCCAGAAATGAACCAACACACCTATGGTCACTTGATCTTCTACAAAGGAGCTGAAAGCATCCAGTGGAAAAAAGATAGTCTTTTCAACAAATGGTGCTGGTTCAATTGGAGGTCAGCATGCAGAAGTCGGGAATTGATCCATTCTTATCTCCTTGTACTAAGCTCAACTCCAAATGGATCAAGGACCTCCACATAAAACCTGACACAGTGAAACTAATCGAAAGAAACTGGGGAAGACCCTGGAGGACATGGGCACAGGGGAAAAGTTCCTGAATAGAACACCAAGAGCTTATGCTCTAAGATCAAGAATTGACAAATGGGACCTCATAAAACTACAAAGTTTCTGTAAGGCAAAGGACATTGTCAAAAGGACAAACGTCAACCAACAGATTGGGAAAGAATCTTCACCAACCCTAAATCTGACAGAGGGCTAATATCTAATATATACAAAGAACTCAAGAAAGTAGAACCCAGAGAACCAAATAACACCATTAAAAAGTGGGGTACAGAGCTAAACAAAGCATTTCACATGAAGAACTTTGGAGAGCTGAGAAACACCTTAAGAAATGTTCAACACTGTTAATCATTAGGGAAATGCAAATCAAAACAACCCTGAGATTTCACCTCACGCCAGTCAGAATGGCTAAGGTCAAAAACTCAGGAGACAGCAGATGTTGGCTAGGATGTGGAGAAAGAGGAACAGTCCTGCACTGCTGGTGGGATTGCAAAATGGTGCAACCACTTTGGAAATCAGTCTAGCGGTTCCTCAGAAAACTGGTCATGACACTTCCTGAGGACCCTGTTATACCACTCCTGTGCATATATCTAGAGGATTCTTCAGCATGCAATAAGGACACATGCTCCACTATGTTCATAGCAGCCATATTTGCATTAGCCAGAAGCTGGAAAGAACCCAGGTGTCCCTCAACGGAGGAATGGATACAAAAAATGTGGTATATTTACACAATGGAGTACTATTCAGCCATTAGAAACAATGAATTCATGAAATTCTTAGACAAATGGATGGAGCTGGAGAACATCATACTAAGTGAGGTAACCCAGTCTCAAAAGATCAGTCATGGTATGCACTCACTGATAAGTGGATATTAGCCTAGAAACTTTGAATACCCAGGACATAATCCACAAATTAAATGATGTCCAAAAAGAATGGAGGAGTGGCCCCTGGTTCTGGAAAGACTCAGTGCAAGAGTATAGGGGAATTCCAGAACAGGGAAGTGGGAAGGGGTAGATGGAGGAACAGGGGGAGGGAAGAGGGCTTATGGGACTTGCGGGGAGTGGGGACCCAGAAAAGGGGAAATCATTTGAAATGTAAATAAAAAATATACCATTAAAAACAGATGCAAAAAAAAACCTTACTTTGTTTCACTGCTTAATTTACACTACTTTCAGAATGTATTAAGTAGGCTCTGCTCCTGTTTATTTTATTTTTTGAAAAGCCTGTTCTTTTATTGAAAATGAAGTAAAACATTTTACGATAAAATTGAAGATTTACATGGAAAATAATTCTGATAAAATAGAAGAGATATAGTGAAAAACATGTTAAAATGGACAATTTTCATGGAAATTAAAGAGTAAAATGGTTGACATAAAAAACATTGCTAAATACCCAGCAAAACTCTCAATCACCATAGATGGAGAAACCAAGATATTCCAAGATAAAGCCAATTTACAAAATATCTTTCCACAAATCCACCCCTCAAAAGATAATAGACAGAAAATGCCAACAAAAGGAGGGAAACTATACCATAGAAAAATAAGAGAGTAATCTTCTTCCAACAAACCCAAAAGAAGATAATCACATAAACATAAAAATAACATCAAAAATAACAGGAAACAACTATCAATATTCCTTAATATCTTAGTATCAATGGACTCAATTCCCTAATAAAAAGATATTTGTTATGTAAATCTTCAATTTTATCAGAAAATGTTTGTAATTCTTCTTTCAATTAATTTGGTAATGTTTGTTTATTTCTACCATTTTATCTCCATTATTTTTCATGATAATCTTTAATTTTAATATGTTTTTCTATGTATTTCTTGTATTTTATCAGAAATGTTTTACATGCAAATCTCTGATTTTTATCACAAAATGCTTTTAATTCTACCTTCAATTAATTGAAAGTTTTTTGTCTACCATTTTATCTGTATAATTTTCCAGGAAATTGTCAATTTTAATGTGTTTTTCTATGTATTTCTTGAATTTTATCGGAAAAATTTTCTATGTAAATCTTCAACTTTACCTGAAAATATTTATAATTCTAATTTCAATCAACTTAGAATTATTTTTGTGGCTACCATTTTATCTGTACAATTTTCCATGATAATCTTTAATTTTAACATGATTTTCTATATATTTCTTCAATTTTATCAGAAATATTTTCCATGTAAATCTTCAACTTTATCAGAAAATGCTTATAATTCCACTTTCAGTCAACTTAGGAATACTTTTATGCCTACCATTATTATATCTATACAAAATTTTCAATGATAATCTTCAATTTTAACATGTTTTTCTACATTTTTCTACAATTTTATCAGAAATATTTTCTACATAAATCTTCAATTCTATCATAAAGAGAAGTTTTCTTAATGAAGGCTAAAAATTACACCTCATGTGGATAGAAGGAAAAATATTTTAAAATAATTAGGGATTATGCTCATTTAAGAAATCAGTAGTGGTTGTATATTCGTCCTCAAGATCCAGGACTTTCAAACCCTGGGCAGTTGTCTAGATTTCTAGTACAAGGCATGATTTCCCTCTTGTTGAGTGCAGTTTAACTCCAATTAGGGAGCTATTGGTTAATACTCAGTTATGTGCAGCACTACTGTGTTAGGATTATTATATAATGCTGGGTTTTGTGGCTCAAATAGTAGTACTATTGGTTACGTCCATTATTTGGAAGCTTACATAGTTTTTGTCCTCCTTGTACAATTAGAACTAGTCTTCATGGAGGAGATTTTCAGATCAGTTTCAGATTTGGTTTTGTGTCTGATGTGCATGATGACTTCAGCAATAGGGTGAAGACCTTCCAATTTTATTTGTGTGTGTGTGTGTGTGTGTGTGTGTGTATGTGTGCGCGCGCGCGCGCATGTGTGTGTGTGTGTGTGTGTGTGTGTAACAACCAAGTGTAAAAATATTATTGTTCTATTCTTTTCTGTTCTGTTAGGTATTATTAACTTACAATAGTTTGGGAGTCTCCTGTACAACCTTGACCACCAACTCAAAAGAGGACTTTTTATAGCTGGTGTTGGGATTTTTATTAAACTATCTATGGCTCTTGTCAGAGACTTAAATTATTTTAAATGTCTTCTGGCTTTCACATTTCCTATTGTATTGTCATTATTTTCATAGTTGATCCTGTGAAGGAATTAATTTAATTTTCTGGCTATATTAAATATATCCATTTTATCTTTTATGTTTTTATGTTTGTGTGGCTTTATTGGGAATGTATATGTTTGTTTGTGTGTGTGTGTGTGTGTGTGTGTGTGTGTGTGTGTGTGCGTGCATGTTTGAGCTTGTGTTCTTCCCCAAGAACATACCAGTGAGAGAGTCATTGGTGGCTATAAGTTGATAGGTTGATATCAGGAAGCGTTCTCAATTGGTTTCCTTCTTAGACATTGAGACAGGATAATTCACCTGAACCCTGAATTTCACCTATTGGGATAGTCAAGCTAGCCACCATATCCCAAGTATCTCTTGTCTTCACCTTCTAGATAATGGGATTATAGATTAAGTCTCTCACCATTTGTATAAATCATGGGGAAAGAACTCTTGTCCTCACACTTATGAAGCTAGATAATTATCCAATCTTATCCCTACTGTGTCTTTAGACTTCAGAAACATAACAGTTTTCTTAGTATCTACCTATTGCTTTTACAGATATCTTTAAATATGTGAGTGTGCTTCTTTCTTCAGTTTTTGAGGTAATCCTTGCATTTTGTCTTTCTTCAGTTCTAATGTTCATTTAAACAGAGAACACTATATTTCATATTATAATTAACTATCCTTATAATATAGATCTTTTATATCTCTATAGAATAACTTGCATTTTAAAGCTTATTTTCAAGTCTATTCTTTGCTTTGCTACAGGCTTGAAAATTCATATTTCATTTTTTCCTTAATTTTATAATAACATTAGATTTTTTTCAATTTTCAGTTGAAATTTCTCATGTTTTGAAATCAACTTTAAGGTTTTCTGTCTTTAAAACAATATGGGAAAATTATTCTTTTGTTTTTTTTTTACACTATTAATTCTCTCTTTTTACCTTTATTTTTTAACCTTTATTTTTTAATGTTATTTTTCTATGTTTTCTTTATTTACATTTCAAATGTTAATCCCTTTCCTGATTTTCCCTCTGAAATCCCCTGTCATGTCCCCTAATCTCCTGCTCACTAACTCACCCACTCAGGCTTCCCTGTCCTGGCATTCCCCTGTACTGGGGCATCCAGCCTTCTCAGGACCAAGGGTCTCTCCTCCTTTTGATGTCTACCAAGGCCATCCTCTGCTACATATGCCACTGGATCAATGGGTCCCTCCATGTGTAATCTTTGGTTGTGGTTTAATTCCTGGGAGCTCTGCAGTTACCGATTGGTTCATATTACTGCTCCTCCTATGGATCGACAAACCCCTTTAGATGCTTCTGTCCTTTACTGTGAAATTAATCACATATTTAGAGAAATAGGATATGTATATTGATATAATTTTTGAAAGAAATGTCATTATTTATAGAAATAAAATATATATTATAGAGATACAATTATGAAAGAAATGGCATTATTCACAGAAATAGATTATATATGTATATATGTATAAACACATACACACTTATGAATGAAATGTCATTATTCACAGAAACAGAAAAACTATTCAAAAATTTATATAGATCACATAAGACTCTCAAAGCAATCTGAGAATGAACAATGCTGGAGGGTTTATCTACCAGATTTCAAGTTATATTACAGAGGAATAGTAATAAAAACAATGTGAAACTGGCAGAAAAAATACACATCTATAAATGGGACAAAATAAAAGACACAAATGTGAGTACATATAATTACAGCCACATCATGCATGATAAAAATTCCCAAAACACATATTTGAGAATATGGAACACCTTTAATGAATATTCCTGGTATATACATCTATGAAATTATGCATAACTGTTACACTCCACAAAAATCAACTCCAAGTGAATCAAAGATGTCAATGTTGACATGTTTAACTATTAGGAATGAAAACTGTTTTAGATTCTGTTTAATTAAAGTTGAAAGGATTATCATCAGTAAAAGATATAACAGCAAATTCTGTGAAAGATTTGGAGAATGGTAATCTTTATTGTTCTTGAGGGTATAAACAGGTACATAATCCATGGAAAATATTGTGTAGATTTCTTAAAAAATACAGAAATAGGGCTTGTATCTCTACAACTTTTGATCATGCTCCTAAAGGATTCTTTTGAGATGATTTTGCAATCATTTTTAATTTTTTTCTATTTAAAATAAACAAAAAATGGAGTCAGGCTATTTATTCATCTACTGGTGAATGAAAATTTAAAATTTGGCACATATACATTAAGAGAATTTACTATCAAAAGGAATAAAGTTATGAAATTTGTAGAAATATTAATGGAACTAGAAATATTATATTAAGAGAGGAAATTCAGTTTTGAAAAGGAAATTATCTCATTCCCTTTCATATGAGCATCATAGTTTTTAAGCTTTAGAATTATATTGGAATTATCATGCAGAGACTAGATTAGAAATGGACCTGTGGGGAAAAGACTCTTTAAGGGTGGAGAGAAATAGCATGCATCTAATATAGAAGTGTAAAAGGTAGAACTGAGAGTAGAATAATTTAAAATGGGAGGAAGGGCAGGGTTTACAGGATGAGGTGGGGAAGGAGGGAGAGTCTTTCAATCTAATAGTACTTTGATTTACTTGATTAACTTTATAAGTTCATCAAAAGTAAAATGAAAAAATAATACCTTGATAGATTGTAACTTTTGTGAGTGTTTAAAACTGTTTATAGAAATCTTTGGGCATTGATTGAAAATTTCAGTGCTATTTATTATGAGTTTTTAAATAGGAAGTTTTCTTAAGTTCTCAAAACAATACAGAGAATTGTCAATATAGTTGGTTCACCACTCTATCCAGACAGCAAAAATTTTGAAGACACTACATACCTCTAATTATCTCTTTCAAGAGATAATTATCATCACTACTCTTATTCAACTTTGTACCATGTATAAAAGAATATCCTAGTCCAGAGTATATAACTCATTATTACAATAGTGACAAATCTGTCATGGGTGAAATTATTCTTTGTAATTGTTTATATTCTTTATAAGTAAGGCAGAATTCATATTTGTTTCTTTAACCCTGATCAAAATACCATGTCTGGGAAACTTTTAGGTCTTACTGTTGAAGCAACTGCTCCTATAAATGGGCATGATGTACCTGTCATATTGCTTTTTAAATAATTATGTTTTTGTTATGTAGAATAATATATACTTTTAGCTTATATCAGCAAATATAACTTGGCAATGAACAATTGTGAAACCCAGATGCATAGCTAGTATAATACTAAGAAGAAATGAATGTGATTGACCAGTGATAATTGGTCATGATATGATTCATATGATAAAGATCATATCCCCTCCTTCAGGACTCATGGACCATATAGAACAGTGGGATGAGAGAGGAATGTAAAAAATGATAAAGTGTAGAGGTATGTGAATGACAGGACTGTTACATTAGAAAACAAAACAACTACAACTCTTTTAATAAGTTTCCCACTAGACTGGGCCTATCAGTACTCTGTCATGGAAGGAGGCTCTTCTTGTAGTGGTCATTGCTTTCTGACCTGAAGATTTATAGCTTGACAAAAAAAATGCTCATTCACCTGAAAACAATCTAATAAAACCCATTGGGTCATAAGAGAAGTCACAAAAGCAGAAATGACACAAGTTGCAAAAATGAATGAGATTAGGAGGGGAGTTAGTTTGACAAGAGATCCTAGTAGGAGCTGAATACAATTAAATACACATGTATTAAGAAGAAAATTCATTAATACATGTATGTAATATATACCAATATAACATTAAAATAACATAAGCAAGGTGATAGAAAGCCTTAAGGATGTTTCTCAGAAAACTAGCAAATGAAACTCATTCAATTTGGCACTCACTTCTCTGGTTATATTTGGTATATACATATACAATATCATTTAGATTCCCATGTTATGGCAATTTAATCATAGTATACATGATGTGAAAACATTTGTAAGTGTATATTGAGTAGTGAATAGAGAAAGTATTTATTGGAGCTAGAGAGATAACTCAGTGGTTAAGAGCATTTGTTCTTATTGGAAACATAGGATACATTTCTAGTACCTATTATGGGGCTTGCATGTATCCTGCTTGATATGGTATTTACTAATAAATGCATCTATATAGTTTAAGGCTATTGACCTGTTTGTTGGAGCAGACTCTCAACTACAGTCTAATGTAACTTGACCTTCCTGCAACTGTGCTCCCACCTTATACCTATATCTATTTACCTCCCTGCTTCATTCACACCCATGCTTCTGTCCTCTCTTGCCTGGTTGATCTGGTCTTGCTCCAGCACAGCTGCAAGCTCTTGAATATCCCAAAAGGCACATTTCAGTCTGAATGAATGAGTAGCAGGACAAGGTTTGCTACACCTCTTTAGGTAGTTGTTTTTTCTGGATGAGGGCTATTAAACTCCCCCATGGCAGTAAGCATTTTATGACAGAGAATCATCTTTTGGGCAGGTGAGGAAAGACAAGCATATACATTTATAAAGCTGGTAATGAGCTAGTGAAAGAAAACATCAAGTATTCTGCCTGCATCAAGCTCTCTGCCAGCACAGAAATAAACAATTCTAAATACAGGGACACACATTTATACAATGTGGGGAAAGGTAACACATTATAGCTTATAACCATCCATAACTCCAGTTCCAGAGGATCTGATACCCTTTCTGGCATCCACAGTCACGGCATGCATGCAACAAATAAGATAGACAAAAACACTGGCAAAAATATATATATAAAATAAAAATAAGTTATTCTTTAAAAATATTTGATTTCTATGAATGGGATTCTTTTTACCTATTTTACAGCTTGAGGAGATTATATTAACTTAAAAAATCAGACATACAAAGAAAAACATAGTTATATAAGGATGTATACTATTTGAGTATATGAAACACATGCTAAGTAACATATTTTCAGGCCGTTCAGGACATTTTCCTAAAATGCAGGAACTGATCACTCAGTTTCCTCATCGCCACCTTCATGTCTTTGTTCCTCAGTGTGTAAATGGCAGGGTTCAGGATGGGTGTAATCATGAAGTCCAGAATGGCCAGGAACTTATCCACTGGCACAGTAGGAAATGGCCACATGTACACAAAGATGCATGGTCCAAAGAATAAAACTACCACAGAGATGTGAGCAGAGAGAGTAGAGAGGGCTTTGGACAAATCTCCTGATGAATGTTTCCTTACAGTCAACAGGATAACAATGTAGGAGATTATCAATAATAAGAAGGTGCCAATAGAAATGATGCCACTGTTGGCAGCAACCATGAACTCCATTCTGTAGTTGTCTAAGCAGGCTAGTTTGATGAACCGAGGAAGATCACAGTAAAAACTATCTATCTTATTAGGACCACAAAAACTCAAATTAACAACAAAGCTTAATTGGGCCACTGAATGTAAAAATCCAATAATCCAAGCCCCAGATAGAAGAATCAGGCACATCCGTGGGCTCATGATGGTTAAATAGTGGAGGGGTTTGCATATGGCCACATATCTGTCCCAGGCCATGGCTACCAGCAACACCATCTCAGATGCCCCTAGGACATGAAGGACAAATATCTGGAAGACACAACCTTGGAATGAGATGGTATTGTGTCCAGAGGACAGGTCAGAAATCATCTTGGGTACAGTTAATGTAGAAAAACATAAGTCAATAAATGAGAGATTCCCCAAAAGAAAGTACATGGGTAAATGTAAATGTGGGTTAACAGCTACTATAAACACAACAAGGGTGTTTCCAAGAACAATGGCTACATAAAATACCATAGAGAAGGCAAGAAAGAAATGTTGAATTTTTCTAGATGTCGAAAGTCCCAGAAACACAAATTCAGATACCTCCGTGTTATTTATTTCATTCATTAACCTCGGTTATAATTCCTGTAATAGACAGCAAAATTAAAAATTGTAAAGGATTATATCACAATGTTCTAAAGAAGTAGGTGCCTAAAATAATGGAAAATGTTTATCCTCATTTAGCAAAGCCCTTGTAAGCATATGAATTTGCCCTTTAATTTAACAAGTGTTCAATAACTAAGCAGATAATATGGAGAACTGTATGTACAAGTTAATTTGTGTCAGGTACAATGCCATATGCAGTAAACACAGACTATTCATTCACAGTTCCATCTAGAAGTAAGTGAGATATTAAACATCCAATTACTTTATGTGGATCATTATATGTTAGTTCTGTGAACAGGAACCTTATATGGTAGTTGTGTGGATAGAAACTGGGTACTGGGTGATACATGAACTTATAGCTATAGCACATACCACTTTCGGATATGTTTACACTAAGATCTATAGAATGAATAATGTTAAGTAAAAACTATTTATAGGGAGAAAATTATATAGAAATATGCAGAATAAAATAACTAAAACCCAGCAACAAATAGGTGGTCAGCAAGTTTCTGATTCACATAAAGTTTTATATAAATGCTAAGAATATATATGCATGCTAAGAATTTAGTCAATGCTGGGCAGTGGTGGCACATGCCTTTAATCCCTGCACTTGGGAGGCAGAGGCAGGCAGATTTCTGAGTTTGAGGTCAGTCTGGTCTACAGAGTGAGATCCAGGACAGCCAGCGCTACACAGAGAAACCCTGTCTCAAATAAATAAATAAATAAATAAATAAACAAACAAACAAATGATTGGTAGTTATAATATAAAGAAAACAATGGGGGGGATATAAGAGAAGAAAATAACACAGATCATTTTTAAGTTTAATCAGGGATTGTGCAAAATAGACCTAAAAATTTCTCACTCATTTCTTCCTTAGAAAATATACTCTGTTAATTTGTTATTCTGCTCACTTCAGAAAACTTCACATTACAAACACAGCTCAGTATGTGCTTCTCCTGGTTTTAATTCACTTTAAAGGAAGCACGTACTAGAAACAGTAGTGGTAGAAACTGTGGATGAAGTAATTTGATTCCAGGTTTAAATCTCACTGTGTTTACCTATGGTTTCAACTATATGACCTTCTACTGGAATCTAGAGTTGTTATCTCAATGTGTATTTCTCTTAAAGTTTGCTTATATTATTGAGTGTTTACACATGGTTCACTTTTTTTCCAATAAAGATAAAGTGGTTTTAAAACTAAATAGAAAGCATATTACTATTCAATTTTTGGCATCATTAACCATATTTGTTTCATTAATGATATTAATTCAAGAATAATTAAAATGTTGTTAATGAAAATTTACATATTATTCATTCATGTTTTGAGTAAAGATTAGAAACATAGATCATATGATATTTCCAACTGTGTATTTTTATAATTTTAGAAAACTAATTTTGAATTTTTAATTATTTGTGATATCCTTTCAATTGAGAAAGTCATTATAAATTGATGTTATTATTAAAGCTACCCATTTAAAACTTTCACTTTCTATATCTGTTAAAAATTATAAAGAGATCATGTAATGTGTTCTTAGAGATTATTGTCAAAAGATTCTACCCATATGCTTTTAGAAGTATTTGGAAAATGATTTTTTCAGTGCTTTCTTCTTAAAAAATATGATTATATTCTCATATGCAATGGATAGTTCATATCTCTAAAACTTTTACTAATATAAAATAAAACAGAGGAATATGTATTAATGTCAACATATCTCTTTACACATCTCTTCAAAGTAAAATATTACTTAATCAAATATAAGAAATTTATACAATGCATTTGGGTTTTTAAAAATATAACAATCTCCAACATGTTTCTGTGACCTACCAAAAAAGCTTTTGATGCCATATAAAAACCCATCCTTCTGTGAACAATAGATGTTTTATAATAATCTAGTATTCACTGGTCTATAAAGTTCAAATTACTTTTTCCATGTAACTGTCTATGGAGGATTTAAGACATTGAAGTATAGTTAACACATCTAAATGTTTACTTCTGTAAGGAACATTTGTGTTCTAGAAGCATTCTTGCTAAAGTTAAACATGTTCACATTTATTCTGCCATCCTACAAATTTTCTTTCAGCAAGTATATGACTAAGAATTTCTAAAGAGTAAAATTGGGTTACTATCTTGTTTTGTGAGACATATAAGACAAGGCCTGTAATAGAAATTGAAACACTCTGAAAAAATCTCTGGGTTAATATGACAGACTAAGCAGATCCTTCTGACCCAATATGGTTTATAAATGCAGAAAAAAGCTTATTTATTCAATACATTTATTAATATCCTTAATACATAGTCCAAAAATCACATAGTAATGTATTTTCCTTTCTAAGGGCCATAAAACACAATCTTTCAGTTTCCATTATGAAAGTATGCATTTAAAAGATATTTACTAAGCAACAGTGAATGGACCAAGAGAGAAATTCCATACCATTCCGACCCTCTTGAAGCCCATTGTCTTCTCTTTTGTCTTACTTACCTGATCAAAAAAATTAAGAAGGAAAAATATGTTAGTAAACACTATATCACTTTTAAATTTTTCCTTGTTAATTCCTGTGAGTATTTTTGGAACATTGAAGTTAGTACACCACAGCCCAAAATCCAGGTCTCAGTGACCACTTGATACTGGAGTCCTAAAAGTCCTTAGCCCATTCATCATGGGAATTCTGCATTGGATTCCCATGGTAGGAAGGGTGAGCAAATACTAAAAATTTAATTAAAGAATAAAGTTAAAGAGTAAAGAACCATTCATGAATTAAATCACAACCAGTATTTTTTAAAGGAGCATCAATATTCCCAGGAAGTAGACGGTCTTTTAAGTTATTTCTTTAGCTAATATCAAAAAGCAAGTTACAGCTATTAGAGTATCAGCATGCACGCTGTAGCTATTAGCATATCAAGTAGATAGTTTGTGTCACTGTTATTTATATCACACAAATAGAATAAAAATTAAAATATATTTTACATTCATGATCGGTATTAAATATATATTATGGTATTTATGATGAGATTGCAAAGTGAATGAACTATATTCATTTGACTTAATAGATTAGAATTTCTACAACTTGATTTGCTGAGATCTATAGAAGAATATTAGACCTTATCTGCCAATAGATTTCTGCTCTGCTTCCAGACATACTAAGGGCCTATAATCTTGGTCAGAAAATAACTAAAGGATTTTCTCTTTCCATACAGGAATTGTAAAGAAAAATAACTTTCAAGTTTACTTTTTCTTTAAAGTAAAAAGTAAAGTTTCAAGTTTACTTTCAAGAAATATGCTATCACGTAATTCCAGAAGTTAATATTTTTTCAATAATATCTTAAATTATTTGCAAATTTTGCACAATGTACCAATATCATACTTGCTTCCACACTGAGTCTCCCACATCCACCCTCCCACCATTAAGCCCTGCCCTTCCTCCACTAAAAAAGAAAAAAAAATATATCCAGTTTAATTTGTACTCATTGGAACTTTGTCAATTCCCAGTGGTCACAACTTAAAGAAAACTGAGTCCTTTCTCATCTCCCCATCTTCATCACACTTCTGATAGGTGTTGTAATACAGCATTTTACTGTGTAGTTCTTGCTTTCCTGGAACTCACTCAGTAGGTCATCACTATTCCTATCACAATTTTAAAGATTCTCTTCAATGACTTTCTGAGGCCATGTTGAGGTCATCTGCGGTCATTTTGGAGTCCCAAGTTCATGTTGTCATAGGAGGCATTGTGCAATTTTGGGAGGCAGGTTTAGCAGTTGCAAAAACTCATGTTGATATCCATGATTAGGGCTGCCATAGAGACCATGTTAATATTGGTAGCGTTTCCTGCAACTAGAAGTCATGTTGGTGTCTAATCAGTGCTTGTTGGGGCCCGCGTTGATCTTTGAGGTTGATACTGCTACCAGAGGCCTTGATGGGGCCCATCTGGGACCATATTGAGGTCCCTCTTCCATGGTTCTCTTGAAGGCCATGTGGGTGTCCATGATTCATGCTGCTACCGTAGACACATGTTGATGTCTGTGGTCTGTGATGGATCCAGAGACCTTTTGAAAGTCTGTGGTCAGTACAACCATAGCAATCCTATGGAATTACATGATCTTGGGATGATGTTGCCTGATATAGGCAGGGAAACTTCCACTGGATTGTCTTGATGACCCTAGACTCATGGTTGAATATGAAAGACATTGGAAGTTTCTACAATGCCACCGCCAAAGAAATTAGTATTTTTAAATCAATCATACCAATTTCTTTAAATAAAAAAGTAATTTTCTATTTTCAGACCATGTTGTATTTATAGACTTAATAATATATGAACAGTTAAAGGAAGAATAAATCAGTTTTAGATACAGCAAAGTGGGATACATGAAGAATTGTGGAACAAAAATAGAATTGAGAAAACTTTGTAATTATTTTGAATTTATGATAAATATTCTTCTGTGCAAAATAAAGCAATTCTTACAGTGTCAGAAGATCATCTATGCCTGTAATATTAGGTCCAGATACACAAAGACAATGAACTACCTGAAAGAACAATGCCTTGTCACTAGTCTTTGCTCTGAATCCTAGACATGTCTAAACTTATTAATCTCTCATTAGGGTTTTCAATTCATTTCAGAAACTTGCTGTATTTCCATCATATCCTAATAGGTTTTCAGAGATTTTTCTCACATTTATCTGATTTTCAGAATTGCCTAGCTCTTAACCAAAAATACTTGTTTTGAAAATAATTCCAAGTTTTACATTACATATAGTGATGTATTACATACCAACATTCCTGTACATATCTATAGTGTAAGTTGAACATATTTGCAAAATAACACTTTCCCTCTTCATTCTCTTCCATCTTTGCTAACTCCCCTTGTTCCCTAGGCAGTTGTTACTTATGCTTTTATGATATGCATACATGCTTACCATAACATACATAAATATGTTTTTGAAATTACATGTTTATTTAAAACCCAAGAATATATAAGAGAAAATAGTTATCTCAGAGAGTGGCTTAATCCTGTTCATATGATTATATATCGATATATTTATTTTCCTACAAATAGTCCAACTTTGCTCTTCTTTTTCACTGAAAACATTCCATTTTGTATTTACTTTATATAATCTTTGTGAATAGATACCTAGGTTGGTTTATTACCATAGCCATGGTAAATAGTGGTGGAATAAACATTGTGTGTGTGTGTGCGTGCGTGTGTGTATATATATATGTATTCATATATGTATATGAATATATCTGTTGTAAGTTTGCTTGGAATTTTGTGGATAAATAGTCAATGGCAATATGGTTGACTTATATAGTAGATTTTTTAACAGTTTCATTTAATTACTTATTTATTGAATGATTGATTGATTTACATTTATTCAAAAATTCCTATACAGATTTCCATGGTGGATAGCTGACATTCCTATTAGTAGTATGTAAGGGTTCCCTTTTAGCCATCATGCATCCTAGCACTTTTTGTAGTTTATTTTTTCTTTTTTATTATATATTTTCTTTATTAACATTTCAAATATCCCCTTTCCTCATTTCCCCTTCAAAAACGTCCTATCCCTTCCATGCCTCCCATGCTCACCGAAACACCACTCCCATTTCCCTGTCCTGGCATTCCCCTATACTGGGACATTGAACATTCACAGAACAAAGAGCCTCTCTTTTCATTGATGTCCAACAAGGCCATCCTCTACTACATATGTGGCTGGAGCCATGGATCCCTCCATGTGTACTCTTCAGTTGGTGGTTTAGTCCCTGGGAGCTCTGGGGTTACTGGTTGGTTCATAATGTTGTTCTTCCTATGGAGCTGCAAACCCCTTCAGGTCCTTGGGTCATTTCTCTAGCTCTTCCATTGTGGACCCTGACCTTAGTCCAATGATTGGCTGAGGACATCCCCTTCTGTATTTCTCAGGCACTTGCAGGGCCTCTTACAAGACAGCTATTTCAGGCTCCTCTCAGCAAGCACTTGTTGGCATCAACAATAGTGTCTAGGTCCGGTGTCTGTATATGGGATGGAAGAAGTCCTTGGTCTCTTGTGAAGGCTTTGCACCCTAGTATAGAGAAATGCCAAGGTGGGGATGCAGAAGTTTGTAGGTGGGGAAATACCCTCATAAAGCAGGGGGAAAGGGTTTGGGTTAAGTGGTTCCAGAGGAGGGGAAAGGGGATTACATTTAGAATGTAAATAAAGAAAATACATTTAAAAAAAAAGCTCAGGGCCATTTTAGTACAGAATTATATCAGACCTTCAAAGAAGACCTAATACCAATAAGCCTCAAACTGTTCTACAAAAGGAATGCTATCTAATTCATTCTATGAAGCCACAGTTATGCTGATATCTAAACCACATAAGGATACAACAAAAGAACTTCAGATCAATTTTGCATATGAATATCTATGCAGTATATTCAAAAAAGTCTTGCAAACCAAATACAAGAATATATCAAAACCATCAATCACCATCATCAAGTAGACTTCATCCCAAAGATGCAAAGAATATATGGAAATACATCAATGTAATATACTATATAAATGAACTCAAAGAAAAATGGACATGATCATCTCATTAGATGCTGAAAAAGCCTTTGGTAAAATATAACATCCCTACATGTTAAAAGTCTTGGAAAGATCAGGAATTGAAAGCGCATACATAAACAGAGCAAAAACAATATACAGCAAAACAACAACCAACATAAAATTAAATGGAAAGTAACTTGAAGCAATCCCATTAAAATCATGGACAAGACAAGGCTATACACTCTCCCCATTTATTCAATATAGTACTTGAAGTTCTAGCCAGTGCAATTGGAAGTCAAAGGGATACAAATTGGAAAGGAAGAAATTAAAATATCACTATTTGCAGATGATATGATATTAGACACAAACAACCCCCAAAATTCTACCAGAGAGCTCCTATACCTGAAAAACAACTTCAGCAAAGTGACTGGATATAAAATTAACTCAAGCAAATTAGTCACCTTTCTACAAAGGATGAATGGGCTGAAAAGAAATTAGGGAACCACACCCTTTACAATAATCACAAATAATATACAGTATCTTGGTGTAACTCTAACCGAGGAAAAGAAGGATCCATATGCCAAAAAATTCAAGACTTGGAAGAAAGAATTTGAAGACCTCAGAAAATGGAAACATCTCCCATGCTCATGGATTGGTAGGATTAACAGAGTAAAATGTATCATTTTACCAAAAGCAATGCAATCCCCATTAAAATTCCAACTCAATTCTTCACAGAGGTAGGAAGAGATATTCTCAGCTTCATCTGACATAACAAAAACCAAGGATAGAAAAAACAAATCTCAACAACAACAACAACAACAACAACAAAAAAACTTCTGGGGGAATCACCATCCCTAAACGTAAACTGTACTACCACGGAATAATGTTAAAAATTACATGGTACTTGTACAGAGACAGAAAGGTAGATCAATGGAATAGAACTGAAGAGTCAAAAATAGGAAATCCACACACCTGTGTCACATAATCTTTAACAAAAAAGCCAAAACCATACAGTGGGGAAAAAAAAGCATTTTCAACAAATGATACTGGTCTAACTGGAGGTCTGCATGTAGAAGAATGCAAATTGATCCTTTTTTTTTTCTTGTACAAAGTTCAAGTCAAAGTTGATCAAGTACCTCTACATAAAACTAGTTACAGTGAATCTAATAGAAATGAAAGTGGAAGAAAACCTTGAACATATGGCCACAGTGTAAAACTTCCTGAACAGAACACCAATGTCTCAGGCTCTAACATCAACAATTGACAAATGGGACCTCATGAAACTGAAAATCTTCTGTAAGGCAAAGGACACTACCAATAGGACAAAATGGCAACCTATATTTTGGGAAAATATCTTTACCTATCTTACATCTTTTAGAGAGCTAAA
This sequence comes from Apodemus sylvaticus, assembly GCF_947179515.1. Taxonomy (NCBI): domain Eukaryota; kingdom Metazoa; phylum Chordata; class Mammalia; order Rodentia; family Muridae; genus Apodemus; species Apodemus sylvaticus. The sequence continues at coordinate 93,363,445 of NC_067476.1, read as the reverse complement.
ATCCAAAATATTCAAAAACGATAGACCCCAGAATATTAAATAAACCAATTCTGAAATGAGATACAGAGCTAAACAAAGAGTTCGCAACTAGGAATTTCAAATGGACAAAAAGCACTTATGGAATCGTTCAGCATCCTTAGTGATCAAGGAAATGTAAATCAATGTGAAGTTGAGATTCTACCTTATACCAATCAGAATGACTAATATCAAATACTCAGGTGACACCAGATGCTTGTGAGGATGTGGAAAAGGAGGAAAACTTCTCTATTGCTGGTGGGATTCCTAGCTGGTACAACCACTTTGGGAATCAATCTGGCAGTTCCTTAGAAAGCAGAAACAGTTCTACATGAAGACCCAGCTATACAACTACTGGGCATATACCAAAAAGAAGTTCTGACATATAGCAAGGATAAGTGCTCTACTACGTTCATTGTATTATGTTCACTACAGCCTTGTCTGTAATAGACAGAACCTGGAAACAACACAGATGTCTCTCAAAGGAAGAATGGATATCAAAAATGTAATATGTAGATTGAGCAGATTACATTTAGGGATATGTGTGTACATATGCACATACATATATATGCATATTTCAGGAAAGAGAACAAGAAAGGGGTTATGGAAGGCTTTGGAGGGAATGGGGAATGATGTAAATATATCATAATATCAAAATAAAAGAAAGTAAAAAGCTAAATATTTTCTGGTGGACTCTTTAGGGTGTATTGAGTCATGATAGTTGTAAATAAGGACACGAGTTTTTCCTGCCTATTTACGTTCTTCTTTTTTTTTTAAATTTTTTTATTCGATATAATTTATTTACATTTCAAATGATTTCCCCTTTTCTAGCCTCCCACTCCCCAAAAGTCCCGTAAGCCCCCTTCTCTTCCCCTGTCCTCCCACCCACCCCTTCCCACTTCCCCGTTCTGGTTTTGCCGAATACTGCTTCACTGAGTCTTTCCAGAACCAGGGGCCACTCCTCCTTTCTTCTTGTACCTCATTTGATGTGTGGATTATGTTTTGGGTATTCCAGTTTTCTAGGTTTCTTTATGTTCTTCTTGTGTCTTTAAATGTTACCAATGACTTAAAGCTATATATTATATAAGAATGAAGAAAGAAGCCACCCATGCCTTATTTCTGGTTTTAGAATACATTATAGGAAGCACTAATGTCCTTGCGCTTACAGATAAATAACAGTTGACCCAGGAATGTGAGACACAGACAGTTGTTCCTTCAAAGGAAGAGATCATTAGCCTGCTCTTTATGCATCAGGCTGGGAGCAGACATGGGTAATACCCTGGTGGTCTTTGCATTGTCCATGTGGCCAAAACCACACCAGCTCCTCCCCCAGACCATTATCATGAACATATTTTTCTCAGTCAATCTACAGAACCTATATGTGTGGAAGGTGTCATATGTCCTTCACAAGGAGTTTATAAGTAGTCATACTTGAATGTTATTCAGCTTATTTGTGCCCCAAGGAGACTTATGTATATTTTAGTAATATACATAATTGAGTGAATTGAGTAAAGTAAAAACTTATCACTAGGAAAGCTTGCATTAAATTGTGCTGTTATTAAATTTGCTGAAAATAAACTACTTCAGCTCAAATTCCTGAAATTTGAACCAGTACCTGCTACTTAGTCTGCTTAAATTGAACTGTCTTCTTGACTGTTACTTTGCTGGTAGTGATGCTCACAGAGAGACCTGCAATACATGTCTGAGTTTTCTTTTCTCTATTTAGTATGATATTGAGTGAAGATTTGCCATATGCAGTCTTTATTATGTTGAAACATGATCTTTCTATCCCTAGTTCCTTCAATGCTTTTCTACAGATGTAGGAATAGTTTATTTTCCTTCTTTTTTACTAAAGATTTTTTCATACATTGTATTCTACAAATTATTTCTCCTTTTTCATTTCAGATCCTCACCACTTCCTTACTCACCCATACCTACACCCTTTTTTCTCTCTTTCATTAGTAAAGACATTATGCATTTCAACAACACCAATGACAACAACATGAACAGAGTAAGAAAGAATAAACAAACAAAAGAAAAAGAGCCAAAGAAAAAGCACAGGAACTGCCTATAAATGGCAGAGATACAAAAAGTGTAGACTCACTCGTCTCACCTGACATTTTTTAATGGACTGGGAATCTGAGAAAAGTCTTGAGTCAGATCTTAGTAAAATTAAAGCACTACTGACAATATCCAAGTTATAGACCTACCAAAGTGCTTGCCAAATGAATGAAAAAGAATACCTGCATATGCATATAATTGAACAATACTAAGTCATGAAGCAGCATAAAAAATAGTAACTCACATTAAAATCAATACAAATAGGTAACATCAAGAATTAAGAACAAATAGTCAGAATCAGAAAGACAAGTACCACACATTTTCTTTCATGTGCGAAACTTCATAGTGACAATAAAAACATCTGGAAACAGAAAGTAGATGATTTCAACAGCTGTAATCTAAAATAATTGGACATTTCCAGGAAAATAGAAAAAATATACAAAATCATATAAAAGAAAAATAAGTAAGATTGTTAGTATTTAATAGCAAAACGGTATCAATTATTACAAATTTTTGTTTCTTTTTTTTTTCTTTTCTATATTCTTTGTTTACATTCCAAATGTTTTCCTCATTCCTGGTTTCCCCTCCCCATATGACCCGTAAGTCCACTTCTCTCCATCTATTCCACAATCACCTTCCTCCCATTTCTCTGTCCTGGTACTCCCCTAGAGTGCTGGATCAAGCCTTTCAAGGAAGCACTACTGGGCTTTCAGGGCCCTCTCCTTCCTTCTTCTTGGGAATCATTTGATATGCTAATTGTGTCTTAATTGTGTCTGAATAGTATTCAGAGCTTCTGGGCTAATTAATATCCACTTATCAGTGATTGCATTCCATATGTATTCTTTTGCGATTGGGTTACCTCACTTAGGATGATATTTTCCAGTTCCAACCACTTGCCTAAGAATTTCATGAATTCATTGTTTTTAATTGCTGAGTAGTATTCCATTGTGTAAATATACCACATTTTCTGTATCCATTCCTCCATTGAGGGACATGTGGGTTCTTTCCAGCTTCTGGATATTATAAAAAAGGCTGCTATGAACATAGTAGAGCATGTGTCATTATTGCATGCTGGGGAATCCTATGGGTATATGCCCAGGAACAGTATAGCAGGATCCTCCAGAAGGGTCATGCCCAGTTTTCTGAGGAACTGCCAGACTGATTTCCAGAGTGGTTGTACCAGCTTGCAATCCCACCAGCAGTGAAGGTGTGTTCCTCTTTCTCCACATCCTCCCCAACACCTGCTGTCTCTTGAGTTTTTAACCTTAGCCATTCTAACTGGTGTGAGGTGAAATCTCAGGGTTGTTTTGATTGGCATTTCCCTAATGACTAAGGATGTTGAGCATTTCTTAAGGTGCTTCTCAGCCATCCTAATTTCTTCTGGTGAAAATTCTTTGTTTAGCTCTGTACCTCGTTTTTTAATAGGGTTATTTGGTTCTCTGGGGTCTAACTTCTTGAGTTTTTTGTATATATTGGATATTAGCCCTCTGTCCGATGTAGGGTTGGTGAAGATCTTTTCCCAATTTGTTGGTTGCTGTTTTGTCCTTTTGACAGTGTCATTTGCCTTACAGAAACTTTGTAATTTTATGAAGTCCCATTTGTCAATTCTTGATCTTAGAGCATAAGCTATTGGCGTTCTTTTCAGGAACTTTTCCCCTGTGCCTATGTCCTCAAGGGTCTTTCCCAGTTTCTTTTCTATTAGTTTCAATGTGTCAGGTTTTATGTGGAGGTCCTTGATCCACTTGGAGTTGAGTTTAGTAAGATGAGATAAGAATAGATCAATTCTCATTCTTCTGCATGCAGACCTCCAATTGAACCAGCACCATTTGCTGAAAAGACTACCTTTTTTCCTCTGGTTATTTTCTGCTCCGTTGTCAAAGATCAACTGACCATAGGTGTGTGGGTTCATTTCTGGGTCTTCAACCCTATTCCATTGGTTCACTTGTCTGTCACTGTACCGGTATCATGCAGTTTTTAACACTATTGCTTGAGGTCTGGGATACTGATTTCCCCAGAAAGTTCTTTTAGTGTTGAGAATAGTTTTGGCTATCCTGGGTTTTTTGTTATACTAGATAAATTTGAGAATTGCTCTTTCTAACTCTACAAAGAACTGAGTTGGGATTTTGATGCGTATTGCGTTGAATCTGTATATTGCTTTTGGCAAGATGGCCTTTTTAACTACATTAATCCTGCCAATCCAAGAGCATGGAAGATTTTTCCATTTTCTGAGGTCTTCTTCAATTTCCTTCTTCAGAGACCTGAAGTTCTTGTTATACAGATCTTTCATTTGTTTGGTTAGAGTCACCCCAAGATACTTTATATGGTTTGTGGCTATTGTGAAGGGTGTCATTTCCCTAACTTCCTTCTCAACCTGCTTATCCTTTAAGTATAGGAAGGCTACTGATTTGTTTGAGTTGATTTTATAACCAGTCAGTTTGCTGAAGTTGTTTTTCAGCTACAGTAGTTCTCTGGTGGAGTTTTTGGGTCACTTAAGAAGACTATCTATCATCAAGGCTTGTTTCTTGAGACCATTTGCTTGTAAAATTGTCTTCCAGCCTTTTACTCTAACGTATTGTTTGTCTTTGACAATGAGGTGTGTTTCCTGTATGCAGCAAAATGTAGGATCCTTTTTACACATTCAGTCTGTTAGTCTATGTCTTTTTATTGGGGAATTGAGTCCATTGATGATAAGAGATATTAAGGAATAGTGATTATTACTTCCTGTCATTTTTGATGTCACGTTTTATATTTGATTGATTTACTTCTTTTGGGTTTGATGAAAGAAGGTTACTATCTTTCTTTTGCCATGGTATACTTTCCCTCCTTGTATTTGTGTTTTTCCCCATTATCCTTTGTAGGGCTGCGTTTGTGGAAAGATATTGTATAACTTTGGTTTTTTCATGGAATATCTTGTTTTCTCCATCTATTGTGATTGAGAGTTTTGCTGGGTATAGTAGTTTTGGCTGACATTTGTGTTTTCTTAGAGTCTGCATGAGATCTGCCCAGGATCTTCTAGCTTTCATGGTCTCTGGTGAGAAGTCTGGTATAATTCTGATAGGTCTTCCTTTATATGTTATTTGGCATTTTTCTCTTACTGCATTTAATATTCTTTCTTTGTTTAGGGTTTTGATTACTATGTGACGAGAGGTATTTCTGTTCTGGTCCAGTCTGTTTGGAGTTCTGTAGGTTTCTTGTATATTCATGGGCATCTCTCTTTTGGGGTTAGGGAATTTTTCTTCCATAATTTTGTTGAAGATATTTGCTTGGTTCTTTAAGTTGTAAATCTTCACTCTCATCTATACCTATAATCCTTAGGTTAGGTCTTCTCAATGTGTCCTGCACTTCCTGGATATTTTGGGTTACAAGCTTTTTGCATTTTGCATTTTCTTTGATTGTTGAGTCCATGGTTTCTATGGTATCTTCAACATCTGAGATTCTTTCTTCTATCTCTTGTATTCTGTTTTTGATATTTGCATCTATGGCCCCTGGTTTCTTCTGAAGGTTTTCTATTTCCAAAATTGTTTCCCTTTGTGCTTTCTTAGTTGTTTCTACTTCTGTTTTTAGATCTTGGATGGTTTTGCTCAGTTCTTTCACTTGCTTGTTTGTGTTTTCCTATAATTCTTTAAGAGATTTTTGTGATTCCTCTTTCATTACTCTGCCTGTTGACCCAAATTCTCCTGTATTTCTTTAAGTGATTTTTTTCCATTTCCTCCTTATTGACTTCTATCTTTAGACCCATATTCTCCTGAATTTCTTTAAATGATTTTTGTGTTTCCTTTGTAAGGGCTTCTAACTTTTGATCCATTTTCTCCTGCATTTCTTTAAGAGATTTATTTATGTTCTTTTGTTCCTCTAACAGCATCATGACCAGTGATTTTAAATCCAAATCTTGCTTCTCTGGTGTGTTGTGGTATCCTGAACTTGCTGTTGTTGGAGAATTGGGCTCAGATGCTGCCATATTGCCTTGATTTCTGTTAGTAACGTTCCTACGTTTGCCTTTTGCCATCTGGTTATCTCTAGCGTTACTTAGTCTTGTTGTTACTGGCTGGTGCTTGAACATCCTGTGAGCCTGCAAGGCTATTTACATACCACTGGATGATTGGGTTTCCCCTGGCACAGATTGCTGATGTGTTGCTTTCCTCTTTGGTGCTGTTTGAACCCTGGTGTGTCCTGCCCCAGGCAATGTTACACTCAGGTTGTCTCTGTGAACCTGGTGCTGCCCATCTGCTCTGTCAGGGAGTAAAGATGGTGGTGGGGAGCCCCTGAAAGTGTGAACTGCCCGCAGGGCATAGGCCCCATGCCTGGCTGACGCACAGATGCATTGCCAATCTGCCCATGTCCTGGGTGCAGGCAACAGCCCGGTGGGCTGCATCCCCAGAGATCTTAAACTCAGGATATCTCAGTACCTGCAGCCACTTGTCCTATCTGACTGGGAGTGAAGATAGCAGTGGGGAGCTTCTCTAAGTCACTAATTTTTATAAAACATGCAATTGATTATATGAAGTCAATGAAACATGCTATTAATTATGGAAGAATTGTTTAAAGGTTCTTTCAGAAAAGTGTAAGTAGAGATTATAAGCAGAATATCTATAAATGTTATAAAATTGAAGCAATGATCTATTGTAAACACAAGTAAGTATTTAATAAAATAACAGCTTATCTAATAATTATACAAACTCTAGTCATGATCAATCACTTTATTTCTTTTCTCTGAGTCCAAGTCAGGGTTTTCCAATGAATTAATGTAATTCTTCCTATCAACATGATTATATAAATTAATTCATCAAAATTATGCACATTTTGTGATAAAGTACAACATTTCTTAACTAAAATAAATTCCTAGCAATCTAAGAACAGAAATGTATTTCCTCAGTTTGGTGAAGAATATATATGAAAACTAATAATAGCATTATAATTAAATATGTAAAAATGAAAACCTGCCTCAGCCCTACTCTTAAGTGTATGTTTATTTAAAGTTAATTGTATATCCCGTGACTCACCATTTCCTGGATAAAACTAAATAAAAATCAATTTCTTTAAGTCTACAATCAATTGGTCAATCAATTGATGGAGAGAAGTCAATTTTTATGTGCTGGATTAAAAACAAATTATGTCAATTCTCTATCAGATATTTAAAAAAATATTCATGCTGGTCTGCTTGGGTTTGTACAAGTCTTGTGAGTGCTAGAACAATTTCTGAAGTTCATATGTGCAACCGCACTAATGTATCTAAAAATACCCTTTCTTGTTAGTCACTGATTATAACTATTACAATCCCTCCATGTGTACTCTTTGTCTGGGGGTTTAAATAAGCTTCTAACATAGGAACTTGGATTCCATTTAACTTTTCCTAAAAGCCTTGAGTTTTATTTATCTTTCCAGGTGCTACACTTTGGAAAGGTGTGCCCCACTATCTACTCTGTGCTTGTAACCCGTCCTGCGGGTCAGTTATTCCAGGGTTCTGAAGGGGTGCTACCTGAGGGTCAAAGGGGGGAGAGAAGGAAGGAGGCCAAGCACCAAGAAAGACAAGTCAATCTGGGTTATGTCAAAGCCTCGTTTAATGTTCTGGGGTACACAGATTTTAAGGCTTTCAGGAGGGACATGCCTCAAGGCAAAGACAAAGGAAGGAAGGGCAATCTTAGCAGTTTCAGCAGGAGGAGATTAGGGTCCTCTGGTGGAGACAACAGGTGTTTGCACAGGCTGGAGCCTGCTGCAGTTATCTCAGGACTTCGCAATTACCAGAGTCGGCGGGTGTTGATGCAGGCAGGACCATTCTGCAGTTATCTCGAGACAATGGCTAAACCAATGCCCGCGGGAGAGGCTCTTGTTTGCTTATCTCAGGGCCTTTGCCCTGTCAGCCAAAGTGAGGGTCTCTAATGGCTTCCCACATGTGCTCATACTCCTCTTCCCAATTTAATCCTAACAGTTTTCCTATTTCTTTTAAACTTTTATATCACTCTGTTCCCTTTGAATGTCCCACCATGGTCCTTAACTAATTCCATGACATCTATGGGACTTCCAAATATTTATCTGTTCAGCAGATTTATCTGAACACTCAATGAAACCAAACAATGAATGGACACAGAGCAATTCTATTCCCAACTTCAAAGCTATAGAGCTAGAACAAAGTATACACACACACACACACACACACACACACACACACACACAGAGAGAGAGAGAGAGAGAGAGAGAGAGAGTGAGAGAGAGAGATACATATTGTATATATATATGTATATATATATATATATATATACATATATATATATATATGACAAAGATCACAATGGATTCCAAGAATTGAGCTCTGATATAAAGTGGCATTTACTTTTGACAGGAGTGCCAAGATTGTTCAAAGTAGTCTCTAACTAAAAGTACTGGGTGAGCTGGATTGTTGCATGAAAAACCAATTGCATGAATAAGCTTAAAATTTTACATAATGCTTAGTTAATTATTTTAATCAATTTTGTCAATGAATATTTAAGCAAACATTGAAATGTTAGTAATAGAAATTCTTGGATAATTTGCTGTCATGCTTTATTAGTTGTTTTGTTTTGTTTTTCACTTGCTTTCTAACCAAATTGTCAGCATTTTATGCTTTGAGACCAATTCCCATGATAAAGGAGCTAGGGATTCAGATCACCAGCCTACAAATGGCTAAAAACTCCACACAGCACAGAAGAGAGAAACATTATTCAAGAGATACAACAGAACTGGAAATAGGAATTTCTGTTGCCTTCATTCTCATTAGTTAGGTAAGTGGGCTGCTATAATTAATGTCAATAGCCTACTAAAATTAGTAGTCATTTTCCTTGTGTAAGTAATATATACTTATATTTCCTCAGTTTCTGTTCCATTTGTCACAAAGCACTTTGTTCCCCTATGACTGTAGCTATGTTTATTTATTTCATTGAAAAGAAAAGTATTTCTTAATGTTTTCATTTAATTTGTTAATTCTTACAACAAAAATACTCGGGTCTCAAGTCACCATAACATAACCATTTATTCTATGCTGTTATTTTTTTTTATTTAAAAGCATTTACTGTTCTTCATTACCATAGAGAACTAAAAATCTTCAGAGCTTTGTCCAGTTTCTGTCTTGTTTTTCTTGGAGATTTCTGGTCTAGATTATATTTTCATAAAGGCTAGCTAAGAACTTAGGAACTTATCTTAAAGTGATTCTTTTCAGATCAGCAATAAGATGATGAGAATTTCTAGAGGAGTAATTAATAATCCTCCTGCTTACAGTTTTCAGTAGCTTTAAGTTGTAGAGCATATCTTCATTATCAATAAAGTAGCATCATCATTTATCTATGTAGTTATATACTTGCCTATGCTTATAGTTGCTAATATCTCACCTCTCTCAAAGATACACTGTACTTACCAAGAACCAAGATTTATTATTAAGACACACTCTCAGATTTTCAGAAGGTCATAAAGTTGGTAAGTTTTAAGAGAATAACCATTGTAAATAATACAAATGAAATAAAATATAACATGTTTCCAGGTCTGGTGTCAGGCCGTAGAGAAAACCTATCTAATCAGAATCAAGTAGAAAGGTACTATTAACAAACTGACATAGGAGAGAATTTTTGCTGTAAGAAGTAACAAATTAAATACAAACATTAAGAAATTCTTTTTCGTTTCAATAAAATCCTGAAACATAGCTACAGTCATGGAAGAACAAAGAGTTTTATGACAGACAAAACAGAAGCTGGGAAGATAGGCAGAAGGATTGCGAGAACTTTCCTCCTTTATTAAAAATGTCTGCAAGCAGAATTTACTTGAGATTTTAAGCAATGAGGTGGACAGAAAAACATCAGGAAATATTCCCCTGGTGTGCTTCTCACCTGCGTCCCCTTTAGAGTTTAGAGTGTTCCTTCACGTTTTGCTCTGTTCGCTTCTGTTTCTTTCTGGTCCATGTCCATGTCTCATCTCCACTGATCTTTGATTTTCATTTACTGTGTTATTAGCATCAGCTAACTAAATAGTGTTTATATTTTAGTGTAAACTAACAATATATTGCTCATTAACAACATTTTAATACTAGTGATAAATCTCTTTCTGAGAATGTTCTTTATGTGAATTCTGATATTTTATGAGAAAAACCACTGTTTACATATTGGCAGTCTTTATTATAACTATTAATGTTTGTTTGAATGATTCTGACATTACCATGTAAATTTTTATGGAAGTTAATCTTGATCCTATTATTTTGTAGAATAATCCACTTTTACTCTGACAGCATACAGGTCTTTGGTTAGTCTTCTAAATAACACATGAATATAATGTTGGAAGTAAAAGCCAGATGAAAGCCTACATTTTCAGATTCTCCAATGGTGACACTGATGTGTATTCCTGAACATTATTTTTCATTCAAATTTTTTCTTATTATTAATTTTACTTTAAATTCTCCAATTTTCAAACTGTAAATGTTTCCATATTTTTATATGTAAAATGACTTAATCTAAATGCTTCAAACTATTCTGTTGCATAAGTAAACATTTTGGTTGGTAATGAATTGATCTGAGCTATTGCAGAATAAATGTCATTTATGAATACAACATTTTCATTGATGATAGTATTCTAGAAATCAACTTGGTATCTCACTTTAGTAAATGTTTTCAATATATAATCCAAGAGTGGAAAAATAACACATTTGTTCAAGAATCTTGATAAGACTGAATTTCCTTTCTCTCCTTTACGTCTCATTACCCTTTCTCTATCTATTTCTATAATTATTTGTTTTATTTTTCTTGATTATCTTGATTGCTAATCTAAAAGCTAGCAAGCTTCTAATGACCTATATGGTTAATTAACATTATTGTTAATACACTGTTTGCTCAATGAGTGCATAGTTTGTGAATCATATGTACTTACTCTCCTTAAAATTAAGTCTACTCCTTCCAGGGTGAATTTTATCCTTCTACAAGCCCAAAAGTATAAATTATGATAGCTTTATAAGCCATAATCAATTAGTAACAAGGAATACTTTGACTTAAAAGAAAGCCAAAGTAAACTGGTTAGTTCCCCAGCCATTGAGAACAAAAACAATTAATAGTACTGTGTTTTATTAGTGTTTCTGCATGTAATGCTTATGTTTGCCTGTGTGTCAATACACATGCATGGATGCCTGTGAACATGTGTGAATGTGTGAAGGTCAGATAATAGTGATAGCTGTTGCTTCTCACATGCCAGCTTCCTTGGTATACTTTGAATATGTGTGAGAGAGATACCATGCTTTTGGTTCCTCACATTGAATGAGTAAAACTTTTCAGACTAATTTTTACTCCTTGGATGGAAAACATACACTGTCAATTACCTCGGTGATCATACATTCATCCCTTGCTTAAGTTTGTTTAAATTATAAAAATTTAACTGATATATAAAATATGACTATCAGCTAAGCAGAACCATTCAGTTTTTATTAGAAATATAACTCTTAAATACAAGCTTCTGATGTATTTTTGTCTCACAACAATTTTATTAAAAATACATTATCTGTTTGTTTGGTTTTTTTTTCTGTAGCCTTAGGTTTGGTTTCCCTATAGTTAGATTTTTTGATATTCTTTTAACAGTGTCTGTCAGAGAAGTTAAAACAAGTTACATTCTGATTGTCAGTTCATGAAACAGTATTGCTTCCTTAGTCCTAATCACAGAACTTCATCATATTATGAAAAACTTGATGACACAAATGAAAATCAATAATCCTGGCCCTCTATTTATGTTTTCTCAGATTATACAGCGGTAGATTTACCACATACGTGGTGACTATGAGTATATACTTAGGAGAAAACAGCAAAGATCTTAATACAAGTGTTTGCTTTCAATACACTTTCATAATCTCAAGGTCACTGTAGAGGACATTTCAAACTTGTGTACTCTATTTCCTCATCTGTGGCAACTGCTGTTTGGCACATTGTAGGCAGAAGCTTGTGAGGCAGACAACCCTTCTTCTATGCTTCTTTATCTGAGTCATCAGAGCTTTTTCTTTGTTTAAAGTTGTTTATTCTTCTGATATTCAATCTGCCTGCAATTCTGCAGAATCTGGGCCACCTTTGTACTAAAGAACATAGCATTATTTTTGAAATATAATATATACTCATAATGGATTGTAGCAGATTGCAGGCATATTCTTCAAAACATGGAAGATCACAGAGATCTATTTATTGGTTAGTCCATATTTGGAAACAATTTATGTGTTCCTTTCAACATTTATTCATATTACCTTTTACATTTTAATATAAAATGATTTATTGTAATGAATTCACAAATAAAATGTCCCAATGATGGTTCTTATTTTACTATTTCTGGTAACTCTTTACATATTTTGTTTTGTGTTGTAGAATGATCTGAATAACTGAAGACAGATCCAATGAATGAAGCAAATTACTCTAAAGTAACTGAATTTATATTCATGGGATTATCAACCTATAGACCAACACAATATTTTCTCTTTGCATTCGCTATAATATCATATGCAGCAACATTTATAGGAAATTTTTCAGTTGTGTTTATAGTGATCTTTGACCCTCATTTACATTCACCCATGTACTTCCTTTTAGGTAATCTTTCATTCGTTGACTTTTGTTTTTCTACTTCAACAGTTCCTAAGTTGATTTCTGACCTGTACTCAGGTCACAGTATCATTTCAATCCAGAGTTGTATCTTCCAGATGTTTATCCTCCATCTCCTGGGAGGATGTGAGATGGTGTTGCTGGTAGCCATGGCCTGGGACAGATATGTGGCCATATGCAAACCCCTCTACTACCTGACCATCATGACCCCACGGATGTGCCTTTTGCTTTTGACTGGTGCCTGGATTATTGGTCTCATTCATTCAGTGGCTCAATTAGCTTTTGTTGTCCATTTGCCTTTTTGTGCTTCTAATGAGATAGATAGCTTTTACTGTGATCTTCCTCGGTTCATCAAACTGGCCTGTATAGACACCTACAGAATGGAGTTCTTGGTTACTGCTGACAGTGGATTGATTTCTCTCAGTACCTTCCTCTTATTGATTATCTCCTACATCTTCATACTGTTTACTGTACAGAAACAGTCCTTGGGCAGTTTGTCCAAGGCCCTCTCTACTCTTTCAGCTCACATCTCTGTGGTAATTTTATTCTTTGGACCATGCATCTTCGTGTACATGTGGCCATTTCCTACTGTGCCAGTGGATAAGTTCCTTGCCATTCTGGACTTCATGATTACACCTGTCCTGAACCCTGCCATTTACACGCTGAGGAACAAAGACATGAAGGTGGCGATGAGAAGACTGAGTGTTCAGTTCCTGAATAGGAAAAGTGTCTGCTAAGTTCCTCATAAGCATACACAACCTAAATACTCTATTATAAACACAAATGTTAAATTATCACCTCTAACATTATGTATTATACCTATTTACCACAACTTGATAAACTCGAATAATTTATTTAAAGTTGGTATGATTACATATGTATAGGATATTAGCTATATAGTATTACATGTTTATTGGTGTTGATTTATATATTATATATGCATTATTGATTGATTACATATTTTTGGATATTATGAAATGCATATTTTAGAGCATTTGAAAAGCATTATTGGAAACATAAGTAACATCCATTATTTCCACATCTGAAAAAATTCATTGCCTTCCAGACATCTCTTGTAGTAGGGACATATTTAATCAAATCTGGCTTCAAACTCAAATTTTCCCTGCATCAACTTCCTGGATATGCGAATTAAAATGTTCACCATCACATCTGACTAGTTTTTCCGTTTATATTTGTGATGGGTGACTGTGTATGGTGAGACTACTTGGTGTGGGAGAGTGTCAGCAGGAATAGGAGACAGATGTAGTCTAGTCTCTGGTGGGAGAGTGAGAGAGGTTGCAGAGACAAAGAGGTAATGCGAGGTCTTACTTTCCAGAAGTGCATTTGAAGTCATGAAGTTATGTAGGAGCTGAGACAAGGGGTGCTGCTTAAATATCTAGCAGCTCCAGGAGAAGGAGAATGATGTTCACGACTGGGAAGAGGAAGGCAAGGAGCTTCACCTTGTATGAGTAGAGAAGGAAGGAAAGAAGGAGGGGGAGGAGGGAAGGAGGGAGGGCAAGCACGGAGTCAGGTGGAGGTGAGAGTTGAGGAGCACCATTTCTACAATGAGGATGACGAATGTGCTTTACGATATGACTCAGGACACTGAACATTTCTTTAGGTGTTTCACAGCCGGGAAAGGGGAATAGGGGGAGGACTTATGTGCGGAGGTACTGAAAGAAGAGAAAGGGCTAATATTGGGTTGTAAACTGAATCAATAAATAAATATTTTAAAAGGAAATAACTAAGATTTTCATTGAGCTCCATAGATATTTCATAATATTTGATGGAATATGGGTTTACATTCCTGTACTGAGTTGGCCAGAAGTGGCTTGTTCATGTACAAGGGACGTCCTTAAATCCCAGGGGTTAGCCTTCCTCAAGCTTTGCTCCTGTGCATGCGCACACCAATGTTTGCCAGCGTTGCTTGGCAACCTGGATTCTATCAACTGTATCTGTGGGAGTCAGAAGCTATTTTCCCCACCCTAAAACCGTGGTGGGGGAACTTGTGAGCATATCTTGATTTAAAGTGATACTAAGTTTGGGTATTAGCGAGTCTAAGAATAAGACCTGGCAAAATCTGAAGGGTGAGAAGGGGAGGGGTGGGTGAGACCAGTAGCCTCAGTCATGAAGAAGATCGTGGTTCACGGAGTTAAAGAAAAGACACCAATGGGTTTCTGCGATGTCCCACGAAAAAACCTGTTGAACTTTTTACGAGATATGAAAAGCATTTCTGTGCCAAATGAACCGAGATACAAACCTCTCAGAAAGATACACCAGGCTGCAAGCGAGGGTGATACAGAGAGATTACAGAGAATGATAAGTCTTGGGAAACACAGTGTGCACGACAGAGACTTTAAGCAAAGGTAATAGGGCCCTTGATATACTGGGAGTGGCTTGCATGGAGGATGTGAGACAGCCTCTGTTATGTCCAAAGACCAGGGTAAAGGAGCCAAAGGGAGGGAGAGGCCTCTCTGCTCCTTCTCTGGATCCTAAGCATCTCCTTATGACTTTCACTCTTGCTAGCTAGCTCAGATCTTTCAACTCCACCTATAAATTTATCCCAATAAATCATGAATTTACCAACTATATTTATTTGTTCTCTTAACCAATTTGTTTACCAATAGTAATATGAACACCTACCATATAACATTCATATTTAATTATTATTAAAACCTTCTTGCTTTGCCACCTCAAAGAAAATTTAAAAACATTAAGTACATTTTCGAATCCTTGAAATTAATTGTAAACATGTCAGAGAAAATTTATTATCTTGTACTTAAACTTTTCTTTGCTAAGAAGAAGGAATAATGATAATCTTAAATTGAGCTATTAAGTGCAGGTAGAAATATAAGAATTTGCATAATTCCTATTGGTACATCATTGTGCTATTCTATGGGATAATTACTATTTTTGTTTTTGTTTTTGTTTTTTTTTTGCTTTACTGATATCAAATTTATGGCCTTTTTACTAATATAGTAAGTACTGATATAGCAATACTAATACTAATATAATAAGCTAGTGAATTGTTCTATTTTTCATAAGGGAATTAAATATTTGTTCAGAAGATAAGAGAATCACATAACATTAAATGTTTAATAATTCTGTGCTATTTAACGTGTTATGATTACCTGAGTAATTGTTGATTTTTAGATACCGTTCTAGAATTTCACTTAAAATTCCCTTTTCTGTAGGACTGCTCTGCATTTTGCCTGTGCCTATGGCCAGGTGGAAGTAGTAGGTGTTCTACTGAGAAATAATTGTGATATTGATGCTGTTGACAGGAACTTCATCACGCCTCTGATGAAGGTATACACACTTCTCCAAATCCAGCATAACATAGGCTTAATTATGTCACTGTGAAAGGAACTGACCCCGTGAACATGTCACTACTTCATGAATCCTGTGTGATGTTTATATTGAATTCTTTGAACAAGTCACCTGTTTCTTGGTATATTCCTAGGCTGTTCAAAACTGGGCATATGAATGTGTGTGTACATTGTTGAAGCACGGTGCTGATCCGAACCGTATGGACAAAAATGGCAATACTTCTCTCCACTACGCTGTGTGTGAAGATAACCAGGCACTGGCTAAGTGCTTGCTTAAATACAGTGCAAACATGGAACAAAAAAACAAGGTATAGTTCATCCCACTGTAATTTCCAAATAATCTGAAATATGTGTGTGTGTGTGTTAAAATAATAGAAGTAGGATTAAATTTACATGTTAAAAATTCAAGCATTCTTAAATGAAAATATTCTGACACAGCTTGTTTGTATAACAATATGACTTCAAATAGGGATGCTTTAAAGAAAGCATTATAGAATGTTTCTGTATTGAAGACTGGCATATTTGCTGTTTTGGATTAAGGTAAAATTTCTTAGTTTATGTCTTCTTTTTCACAAAAATTAGTTTCTAAATTGTGTGAGGTAACACACTTAAAGAACAAAACTTCTCTTGCTAATGAATGTATGTTCAAATTCAAATGGAGCAAAATAATTTATGACAAAGTTTATTGTTGTTGACAAATATAATAAAATGATATATTTCTATATATTAATACTGAATTAAAAAAGATTGAACCAGATCCTGATCAGAAATATGTTGGCTTATCTCAAAATTAGGCTATTAAAGGGAAACAAGAAGAATTACAACTATTTTCAACTTATAATTTCAATAATTTTTAATAAAATTATTTTGATCACATTTTTTCCAAACCCAAACTCCTCCAGGATCTTCATCCCTCATCTTTTTACCTACCCAACTACATGACCCCTTTCACAAAAAAGGAAAACCAGGAACACCACAACTCTATAGAACAAAAATCAAAAGAAACAGAATCACTTGAAGATTAGTTTGTGTGTACTGCTACAGTGATTTCTGTTAGGCAAGTGGCCATTCTTGACTTAAAAACATGACTGCACAGTGCCACCTGATGAAAACTCTGAAGACGTGATATAGATAGTGAGTAAGTGTTCAGAGTGTGGAAAAACAGAAGAAATATCAAAGAATTTACTGGTATATTTTCATTGTTGTCAAAGGAACAACATCACTAACCTCTGCTCTCAAATCTAGGAAGCTTAGATGGAGTTGAAGGATTAACTCATGTTTTTCCATAGTGAAATGAAATGCAATTCTATCTTCATGTTCTATTCCCATCAAAGAATACTAGAAATATTCTAGTGACCCAGTCCTTTCTCTTTTCAGTGATATGATCAAATGGTGAAGGTAATTAGACCTGTGGATTAGAAATGAGACTGAAATTACAGGCTGCGTCTTAGTTTTAGAATTATATGTCTCTGGATAAATTTGGACAACTTTGCAGACTTTAACACTGTAAATCAAATGAGTTATGAGCAGGTTATTTATAGAATTACTTCCCCTAAATTCTGAAACAGTTCCTAGCTAAACACTAAATGTATAAATTTTGGATCACAAATTTGAAGGAACTCTAGAAGGGCCAGTTTGATTCCAATAATCTTAGCTAAACTTTCTTCTTTATTAAAAGAGTAAAGAATTTTCTTTAAAAACATATATATATATATATATATATATATATATATATATATATGTGTGTGTGTGTGTGTGTGTGTGTGTGTGTGTGTGTGTTTGGAAAGAATATGGAGTTAGAAGGTTAACCATTGGTTTATAGAATAATACCACTTTGCTTTCAGACCACAATAATTCACTACTTTTATATGATTTTGAAAATAATAATTAGATGCCGAACTTTTAAAAGTTCTTTGTACTATTAATATTAAGGTCAACATGTCTCAAACTGATAATTGCAAACTATTTTTCTACATCAAAGAGTAGCAAGTCATAAACCTTGACAGTTGAAGCTGTTAGGTGCTCTCGGTGTGACTTCTACATGCATACAGACCAGGAATGATGTCCTGGAATTTGTAAACACTGAAAACCAAACAGCAACAGAAAAGAGAATGCAAGTAAAGTGCAAATTAACAAGGTTTGAAACTTTCTTGGGTCAATATTAAGAGTGTATATTTCCTTTGTTGAAATTATCAGATTATAAAACATGTTAGATGATTTCATTCTCTATTCATTCTCAATTAACTCTATTCATTAATAAATATTGGGTAATAAAATCCCATTGGAAACAACACTCACTGGAAGGATAAAAACACAGGAGCTATGGACTTATCATGGTCTGTGGATACCATTGGTTTCCTCCAAGATCTGAGCCCAGATCTGAGCCTCATGTAGAAACCTGATTAACAAATTGCTCTTAAAGAATGGAATCCTAGACCCACATGAGAGCTCTGTGGGCAAAGGGGATTACTGCTACAGGTAAGTAGATGACAAGCATTTCTTTTATTTTATTCGATATATTTTTTAATTACCTTTCAAATGACTTCCCCTTTTCTGGCTCCCCACTCCCCGAAAGTGGGGGGCCAGAAATGGAAGCCCTCTTCCCTCCCCCTGCTCCCACATCCACCCCTTCCTACTTCCCTCTTCTGGTATACCCCTATACTGCTGCACTGAGTCTTAAAAGAACAAGAGGCCACTCCTCCATTCTTCTTGGACATCATTTAATATGTGGATTATGTCTTGGGTATTCCAAGTTTCTAGGCTAATATATGAATCAGTGAGTGCATACCATGATTGATTTTTTGAGACTGGGTTGCCTCACTTAGTATGATGTGCACCAGTTCCATCCATTTGTCTAGGAATTTCATGAATTCATTGTTTCTAATTGCGGAGTAGTATTCCATTGTGTAAATATACCCCAATTTTTGTATCCATTCGTTGAGGGACACCTGGGTTCCTTCCAACTTCTGGCTATTACAAATAGGGCTGCTATGAACATAGTAGAGCATGTGTCCTGATTGCATGCCGGGGAATCCTTTGGGTACATGCCCAGGAGTGGTATAGCAGGGTCCTCTGGAAGTGTTATACCCAGATTTCTGAGGAACCGCCATACTGGTTTCCAAACTGGTTGTATCGTCCTGTAATCCCACCAGCAGTGGAGGAGTGTTCCTCTTTCTCCACATCCTTGCCAACACCTGCTGTCACCTGAGTTTTTAACCTTAGCCATTCTGATTGGTGTGAGGTGAAATCTCAGGGTTGTTTTGATTTGCATTTCCCTAATGATTAATGATGTTGACCATTTCTTAAGGTGCTTCTCAGCCATCCGAAGTTCTTCATGTGAAAATTCTTTGTTTAGCCCCACTTTTTAATAGGGTTATTTGGTTCTCTGGGGTCTAACTTCTTGAGTTCTTTGTATATATTAGATATTAGCCCTCTGTCGGATTTAGGGTTGGAAAAGATCCTTTCCCAATCTGTGGGTTGACGTTTTGTCCTTTTGACAGTGTCCTTTGCCATACAGAAACTTTGTAGTTTTATGAGGTCCCATTTGTCAATTCTTGATCTTAGAGCATAAGCTATTGGTGTTCTGTTCAGGAACTTTTCCACTGTGCCCATGTCCTCAAGGGTCTTCCCCAGTTTCTTTTCTATTAGTTTCAGTGTGTCAGGTTTTATGTGGAGGTCCTTGATCCACTTGAAGTTGAGCTTAGTACAAGGAGATAAGAATGGATCAATTTGCATTCTTCTGCATGCTGACCTCCAATTGAACCAGCACTATTTGTTGAAAAGGCTATCATTTTTCCACTGGATGTTTTCAGCTCCTTTGTCGAAGATCAAGTGACCATAGGTGTGTGGGTTCATTTCTGGGTCTTCAATCCTATTCCACTGATGAACATGCCTGACATTGTACCAATACCGTGCAGGTTTTTTTTTTTTTTTTTTTATCACTATTGCTCTGTAGTAATGTTTGAGGTCTGGGATACTGATTGCCCCAGGAAGTTCTTTTACTGTTGAGAATAGTTTTAGCTATCCTGGGTTTTTTGTTATTCCAGATGAATTTGAGAATTGCTTTTTCTAACTCTATGAAGAACTGAGTTGGGATTTTGATGGGTATTGCGTTGAATCTGTAGATTGCTTTTGGCAAGATGGCCATTTGAACTATATTAATCCTGCCAATCTGTGAGTATGGATGATTTTTTCCATTTTCTGAGGTCTTCTTCAATTTCCTTCTTCAGCGATCTGAAGATCTTGTCATATAGGTCTTTTACTTGTTTCGTTAGAGTCACCCCAAGATACTTTATGCTGTTTGTGGCTATTGTGAAGGGGGTCATTTCCCAGTTCCTTGGACTGAAAGGTGCTGCTTTCTCACTCTTGCAAGGGTTTCTTTTTACAGAAACTGTTTTAAGGCTCAAGTCTGCTTCTGGCTGTTACAAAAAGGGCTACTATGAAAATAGTGAAACATGTGTCCTAATTACATGCTGGGGAATCCTCTGGGTATATGCCCAGGAGTGGCATAAAGGGGTCCTCCTGTAGTATCATACCGAGTTTTCTGAGGAACTGCCAAACTGATTTCCAGAGTTGTTTCACCAGCTTGCAATCCCACAAGCCGTGCAGGAGTGTTCCTCTTTCTCCACATCCTATGCAGTATCTGCTGTCTCCTGAGGTTTTGATCTTAGCCATTATGACTGGTGTGAAGTGAAATCTCAGGGTTGTTTTGATTTGTATTTCCCTGACGACTAAGGATGTAATAAGCACACATGCTCCACTATGTTCATAGAAGCCCTAGTTATAATAGCCAGAAGCTGGAAAGAATCCAGATGTCCTTCAATGGATATAAAAAATGTGGTACATTTACACTATAGAATACTACTCAGCTATTAAAAACAATGAACTTACGAAATTCCTAGGCAAATGGGTGGAAATGGAAAATATCATCCTAAGTGAGGTAACCCAATGACAAAAACACACACATGGTATGTCCTCACTGATAAGTGGATATTAGCCCAGAAGCTCAGAAAAACATATCAAATGATGCACAAGGAGAGGGAAGAAGAGGCCCCTGGACCTGGAAAGATTCAATGCAGCAGTGTAGGGGAATACTAGGACAGGGAAGCAGAAGGGGGTTGATTGGGGAACAGGGGGAGGGAAGAGGGCTTATGGAATTTTCAGAGTGTGAGGGATCCAGGAAAGGTGCTATCATGTGAAATGTAAATAAATAATATATATAATAAAAAAAGAAAAAAGAAAAATAATAATAAATAATAAAAAATCTCAAAAGAGTCAATTCAGTTCAAAACTGTAAAGTTTTTGGATTTCAGGTTGTCTTGTTTTGTTTTGCAGGATGGCTTTACACCACTTTTACTGGCTCTCAAGGAAAACAAAATAGAGATGGCAAAGTTTTTAGTAAAGAAGGGGGCAAATATACACGTATTTGATGAGATGAAAAGGTAATTCTCATTTGCATTTTAAAAAACGAGCAGCGTACTGAAATAATAACCATGCAGCCAGGAAATAGCAAATTGATAGGAAGAAGATTGAAATAGGTATTCAATGATCACATATCAATGAGCCATCAGTCTTATCAGTTAGGTAAGGAATGCAATGTGGAGGTGAGCAGCACACGTCATTTATAGTGAGCTTCACACCCCATATATTGACTGATTCTTATTTGATATTGTGTTTGGTTGGCCAACCAATCTTAGAATAGATTAATGGGTTTTCATTTTGGTTTTACTAATTTTTAAAGTTTGAAACTTTTGTTCACAAGAAGACACAATCATTTTGTAGTATTTCCACTTGTTATTACATATCTGTCCTATAAAATGTCATAGGTGAATAGATGCAGACACATATAAATTGGTTATAATGCTGGATGCCTAATTGCTAGAGGAGTGTTTTTAAGTGCTATGTATTGCCAAATATAATAGGAAGGAAACTATTCTGGGAAGGTTTTTGTGGTATCATTTATTTAACATTTAGTACTATGCATGGCAATGGTATTATCATTACTAAATGAAGATACAATGGATGCTATTTTAAAGAAAATATTTTATAATATTTTATTGCTTAAATAATTAAAACAGCTTTCTAGGATCTGATGGTTAATTGAATAATAATTATAATATCTAACAATAAACTAGAGCAAATGGAGACATTTTCTTTTAAATCTTTAATTAAGAAGATGAGTGCTACACATTTATATTCTATCAAGAATTCCAGTAAGAATACAGTATAAACAGTATATACACCATGCACAGCAAACACAGCATATACAGAATTTACAGTATACCCACTATATATAGTATATACAGAACATGTAGTATACATAGCACACAATATAAACTGTATGTACAGTATATAAACCATGCACAGAAAACACAGCATACACAGCAATTACAGTACACACACTATATACAGTATATACAGCACATACCAACATATGTGGTATACACAGTATGCATAGTGTGTGCAGTACAGAAGACTTCCTACCCATTCTTTCCTTTTGTTTTTGGACACAATATATAAAAATGAACTCTTGCTTCCCATAGTATTTATGTGTGGCAAAAAGGTCAATTCCAAACAGATAAGCAAGACAGTAAATTTGTAATATAACCAGTATTAACATTTTTAATTAAATACCTAGCAATGAAGTTATTTCTGTTTGAATTCAGAAACACTCTCTTATATGCCATAAGATGGGACTCTAAAGATATGGTCAATCTACTTTTGGATGAAGGCATTGACTTTTTCTTTAAAGATGTATTTGGATGGACTGCATTACGGTATGCTATTGAAGGCACAAGTAAAGGGTAAGTTTTTGCACTAGATTACTTGTAAACACTAACGTAGTTAAAATTAACCACTAATTCTCCATCTTTCCTCACACAGTATTTCATTGTTGACTCTAGGTTCTCTTGGAATAGCAGTGACCATCCAATATGGAAAACACATACTGTCAGAAGTAGAAAAAAGGGGGATTTCTTTATCTCTTGTCCTGGTTTAGAAATGCTAAGGACTGAACCAAGTACTTCTTCTGTTATGGCCAATTCTAGCACTGACCTACATCTCCATGTGTGAATTTTCAGACCTTTAACATTGTGGATTTCAATATATTTCCTTTTAGCCAAATATAATCTCTATATCTGAATATATTAATATTATATATTATATAGTCAGATTTTGATATTCTAATTAGCTGTTTCATTCTTCAGGTACTGTTTAACAGAAGATTGTCTTTCTTTCTCTGATCATTTTTTCTATTATTTGAATCTTGAAAATGATTATTTCTGGGTCTCTTAACTCCCAGGAAGAGAGTTTTCTTTCAAAACACAGATGGAGAAAAAGGCATTCTAGTCCTTCTTTTGCTTCTACTGATTCTGTTGCTTCAGTGTTGATATTAGCACTTCTTCTGGGGAAAAATAGTGATTGACCTTGATAACCAGGTTGCCTTTGTTGAATTAATCCCTAATATTTTATGATAATTCCCATTACATTGAACAGTTACAATATTTTAATTGAGCTATTAGTCCCATGATGGTAGTGGTTTCCTTTGGTTTCAGGGCTTTTTTAGCTTGTGTCATGTTCATTGCGAGCAATTTGATCCTTCTTATTTATTCAGAACCTGATGTAGATTCCATATGCTAGTTTCATGCCAGACCTTCAAATTTCATTGATTTGAAGAATGTGTTCATCTATTCTGATTCAACCTATGACTTGGGATCATTCTAAGTTGTCATGAATGTTCAAATTATGTTGCAGGAAACATGAGGAGTCTATTACTGCTACAACTTGAGCATCAGCTCCTGTTGCATTTTATGCAGCATTCTTTCCTAGGGGCTAGCAAACCCAATGCCATCTTTCCCTGTATAGTTCCCAGCTTCATACTATATTTATAAGAACTAGTTCACATCACATGCTATTGGAATCTATGTATAAAATATAATTTTATCTTCCAAAGAATTTGGAGACAAACAAGAAAACCAATCATTGCATCAAAGATCTATAGATTTGTAGTTTGATTAGGTAGATGAGGGATGCAGGTAACCAAAGTGTGGTGTTAGAACATTTTAGTTTTCAGCTTTTGGTGATGTGCAATTCAATAATAGTGCATAGCACAATCAATTCATCTAATGGAAAGAAATCATGTAATAATGAGCTTCAATTTTCAATCTGTTAAACAGCTCACTTTTCTAAATTATAAGCAATAAAATTATATGAAAGCATCTAGCAGTGAAAATTGAGAATTGTGATACTTAACCTTAATTATTAAGTGACACAGGTTAGAGTCACTTGGAAAGGGAGTGTCAGTGAGTGATTCTGTAGATTAGATTGACCTGTATGATGATCAGTGGAGAAATGACTTATATTAATAGATATAGGGATTCCCATCCAGCTTGCTTTGAGTAGCACCATTCCCTAGGAAGGTGTCCTGAATTGTGTCAGAACAGAAAAAAATGAGGAGCATGAATTTGTATTCCTTTCCTTCAGTTCTTGATGGTGAATGTGCTGCAACTAAAGCCTCAAACTTCCTCCAAAAATGATAAACGGTTGTGAGTGAAAATAAACACTTATTCCCCAAATTTTCTTTTGATAGGCTATTTTATCTCTGATAGCGAACACAAAAAGGATTTCATGATTTCTGGACAGTTGTAATATGTGATTATAAGACCTAAGACCAGGGAAGTAAATATTGGGTTTTATTTGGTTATGATCCTAATGCCTTTTAACATTCTGGAAACTTTAACATCGTATAAGAATGTTTTCTTAAATAGTAATTTTATGTTTTATTTGTTTTGTTTTATTTTTACACATGGCAGTAGTCGAGAGATTCTCATGAACTATGATGAAAAGTTACGTAGAAAAAATCAAGATGGCATCCCAGGTAAGGCTTATGATTATGCTATGTAAATATTATGTGATATTTTACATATTACACATCTAATTACATATGTAATATGTAAAAATTATGTAATAACATGTAAAAAACTCATGATCAGGACACATTCAATGCAAACCAACACTTCTATGAATTGTGTTCTACACATATATAATTGAACTGCTTCATATATTTTAGATATTGTACTTTAGGCAATAGCACTAGCGTTCTGTTGTCATGATCTTGTTATCACTCACAAAATTTGTCTTTTCATATGATAAGAGAAATAGTGACATTCCTGAATAAATATATTTTGATCTATGTCTAGACATGAATCAGTTATTCCAGACTGGCTGCCACCTTATTGTGCAGTTGAACTTGGTTTTGAACTCCTGATCTAAGCTGCTCTGATTTCTTAGTTGGTGAGATTAGACACATGCAGCACATACTCAACAGCTTCCTTTATTAAAATCATAAACTTCTTTTGTAACTAGGAATTGAATCCAGAACTCCATGCCTTCATTTTTTTAAAATTGGAAATCTTTCAAATACATTTTAAAATTTATTTATTTGTTGATTCCCTTTTTATCCTGATCATCATCTCCCCCTATCCCTCCTTTCTTTCCAATCCCATCCTAACAAATCCCTCCCTTATCCTCAGAGAAGGAAAAGTCCCCCTTGGTTACACCCCACTCTGCAACATCCAGTCTCAGTAGGCCTAAATGCATGCTCTCTCACAGAGGCCCATCTAGGTAGTCTAGTTATGGGAAGGGGATCCAGTAGCAGACAACTTAGTCAGGGACTATCTCCACTCCAATTGTTAGGGCACCCACATGAAGACTAAGCGGTGAGACTATACAAATGTGGAGAGGACATACGTCCAGCCCCAGCATGCTCTTTTTTTGGTGGTTCAATCTCTGTGAGCCCCTGTAATCCCAGGTTAGTAGGTATTCTTGTGGTGACCTTGATCCCACCAGCTCACTCAATGTTATCCTGTACTCTTAGACTAGATGTTCTGAGCACTTAATGTTTGGCTGTATATCTCTGCAACTGTTTCCTTTAGCTTCCAGGTGAAGTTTCTTTTGAAAAGTTATGCTAGAGTCCTGTCTGCAAGCATAGCAGCATATCATTAATAGTGTCAGAGATTGGATCTCTTAGATGGGATGTGTTTCGAGCTGGGCCAGACATTGCTTGAACTTCCTTCAATCTTTGTTCCTTCTTTATACCTGTGTTGAAGGTTTTGTGGGCAGGTTGATGTGCCCCTCCTTGCACTGGAGTCCCAACTGGTTGCAGGAGGTGGCTACTTTAATCTCCATATCAGCTGCTGGTAGGAGTCTCAGCTAGGATTACCCCCATAAACTCCCTGGAACTTTCCCTGTCCCAAGGGAAAAGTCAATTTCCAAAAAGAAACCTCAATTACCATTTCCAATCATGGTAATGATTACCATGATTACCCTCTCCATCAACTCCTTTCCCCACACCTGATCACCACTCCCTGTCCACCACATCACCCCTTCTCCCACCCAGTTCCCTTCCTCCATCTATCTCCAATGACTATTTTGTTTCCCCTTCGGAGTGAGATTCATACACCCTGTCTTTGACCCTCCTTATTACTAAATTTCTGGGGGTCTGTGAATTGTAGTGTGGTTAACCTGTGTTTTATGGCTAATGTCCACTTATAAGTGACTACATAGCCTGTGTGTCTGTCTAGGTTTAGGCGATCTGACTCTGGATGATATTTTTTATTTCCATCCATTTGCCTATTGTCAGAGTCATATATTTTAACATTTTCAATTTTAATTGTTCCATTTAAATATATTTCTTTTTTCTTAAATAGAATACAAGAATTTTGAAGACAATTCATTAGACAAGTAAGAATCATATAATTATAAAAATCATTTTTTCCTATGTAAAGTATAAATGAAAAAGTATTTGTGCAGTATTCTAATCTGTAGAATCCCTAATATTTAGGTTTGACAGTTATTTCTTATGACTGGTGTAACAAATGTTTATTTTTTCTATTATTACTGTGATATTTCTGATTGTATTATTGTCACTCTTACTGCTTCCATGATTTGACTACCAGCCTTACTTAGTTCCGCATGCATTTCCTTGCTCATTTCAATAGATTGATAGGGGTCCATGGAGCGCTCTAACCTATACACAATGCATCAAATTTAAATGTTGAATAAAAATATATAACAAGGTTTATGTTCTATTCTCATTGGGAAAACCATTCCCAATGATCACATACACATTTGGATATTTATTTATTTTTATAATTAACTTTAAAACAGTAAAGATGTTTCAAGGAACTCTCCTTGTTTTAAGGTGAAGGGGAATTAATAATTTCTTTGCCATAGCTGCTTTTATTACAAAACAACATGACATCAATACTTTGGGTGAACAAAACATGGGTTTTGAAGCAGGCTCTCTTTTGGTTTAAACTAGCACAAGTTTTGTGACCTACTGAATAGGTTCTGAAAGCTGCATTAAGTTAAGGCAGTTTGTGAAGTCAAGTTCATCTAAGTCTCTGCCAGCATTTTTGTTGTCACTATTGATATAGAATAAAATGTCATCATATATTTAGCCTTTTCTAGATTGGAAGACACAGAGGCAAAGAACAAATTGAAAGTTGGACATTTGCTATAAATAAGAAGTCAATCTTTATTCATATCAATTAAGATTATAAAATGTAACTCAGTATGCCCACTTTCATGTGCTTTTAAGAGTTTCATTCACCGTGTTTACTGTAGGCAACCCAATGATCCTACTTCTGAGACCACCTTACTTAAATCAAGTGATAATGCATGCGATTTTGACGATGAGGTACAATTTTACTTCTTAAATTGATTTGATTTTACAGAAATATATTTCTCAGATGTGTACTCTTTAAATTTGGTAGTAATCTACTTGTTCTAATTTTGTTGACAATAAAGGAAATAGTCAATTACTGAATAAAAATATTATCCCAAGTCTGTGACTAGTATCTATTTGAATTTTTTCAATATTTGATAAAAAACAAAGATCAAGTAACTCTTTTGAGTGAAATATATTGTTTAAGATTATTTTATTATAAACAGAATTTCCATAGCAAAGTAGTTTTCAATTATGATCAATGATATTTGGGTAAATGCCATTCACTATGATTCATTACTCATTCTCTATGATACTCATCACAGAATCGCAATGGAGAAAATAGTCCCATCAGAGGACACAGAATTATTTATGGAAGATGGTAAAAATATCTTTAGCAAGATGGATATCATATGTCATTTGTGTTAGGCTATCCAGTTTATCGTTCATGTTCTTGTGTAGTAGGAGAAGGCATTGATTTTGTTGTTCCATGTCTCCTTTTAGTGGTAGATATTGAACCCAACTTGTATTTCCTATCTCTTTTCAGGGGTATTCCTTGAATCCTGGTTTTAATGTACAGATATAAATTGTCCTACTGCACAGGTGCAGGGCCAACTGCAATGTTCAGAGTTGCTTTCTACTACACATCAATCCCCCATCATCTGTTTGCTTGTTAAAACTTGTGGAAAAGCTGACCAAGATTTTAACTATATTTCTCTTTCTTATTGTGGATACTAGACACAGATTTAAATACATTTCAACTACATTTAAGAAGGATTTCTTTAAAAGTCACCTGGAAGGGTAGTGATATCTTGATACTTTCATAATAGATTATTTTCTTCAACCATGAAGTACCATTTTATATGGCATAATTAGAAAAATGAATTATTATGCTGTTTATATGTTGATAGAAAAGCTGCATGAACTTTTAAATGAGATCTTTAAATTTCTTTCTTACATAATACTGTACTTATAGGAATCTGATACATAATCACATAAGTTTCTTTTCTAGAATTGAAAACTTATTTCATGATGCAAAGATTTTATATTGTCTAAATCATCCTTCAGTTCCAGGAGTGAAGTGGTCCTCTTTATATAGCATGCCCTAAAGCAACCTAAAAATTAAATATTTTTAATTTATTGTTTTGGAAATTTTCATATATATATTTTATTCAAATCACATTCCAAGTGTTACATTCTAGTTGGTCCCATACCTCCTGCCTCCTGAGGTTGCCTGTTTCCATTCTTTCTGCTGGCTCTCAGAGCTTAAGTACCAATTCCCACCCCCAATACCTGATCATATTGCAACTTCCCCTCCCTGTCTCCTTTCCCATACACATGTCTCCCCCTCTGGCCAATGACTGCTTTCTTCTCCCTCCCAAGTGGGATTGGGTCATCTTCACTTCTATCCTTTGGCTTTTTAACCTTCTTGAATTCTGTGGGTTGTTTCCTGGGTCTTCTGTTCTTTTTCTTTCTTTCTTTTTCTTTTCTTTCTTTTTCTTTCTTTTCTTTTTCTTTTCTTTTTTTCCTTCTTTTTTTTTTGGCTAATATCCACTTATTAATGAGTACATACCATGCATGTCTTTTGGTTCTGAGTTGTCTCACTCAGGATATTTTCTAGTTCCATCTAGTTCCAAAACTCATTATGTCCTAGTTATTAATAGCTAAGTAATATTCCATTGTGTAATTGTACCACATTTTCTGTACTATTCTTCTGTTGTGGGACATCTGGGTTGTTTCCAGCTTCTAGATATCACAAATAAGTTTGCTATGAACATAGTGGAACATGTGCCCCTTTGGCATAGTGGGATATCTTTTGGATATATGCCAAAGGGTAGGATAGTTGGGTCTTCAGGTAGATCTATTTCCAATTTTCTGAGTAACCTCTAGAGTGATTTTCAGAGTGGTTGTACCAGTTTGCCATCCAACCAGCAATGGTGGACTGTGCCTCTTTCTCCAAATTCCAGCCAGCATGTACTGTCAACTGAGATTTTGGTCTTAGCCATTCTGATTGGTGTAAGGTAGAGTCTCAGGGTCGTTTTGGTTTTCATGCCTCTAATCATTAAGGACTTTGACAATTTCTTTAAGTGTTTCTCAGCCTTTTGAGATTCCTCTGTTGTTGATTCTATGTTTAGTTCTTTGCGCCATTTTTGAATTGGATTGTTTGGGGGTTTTTTTGGTTAGCTTCTTTAGTTCTTTAAATATTTTGGATATTAGACTTCTATTGGATGTGGGGATAGTGAAGATATTTTCCTAATCTGTAGGTTGTTGGTTTGTCCTATCTGAAAATTTTCTTTGCTTTACAGAGCTTTCCAGTTTTATGAGGTACCATCATTCAATTCTTGATATTAGAGCCTGAGTTACTAGAGTTCTGTTTAGGAAATTTCCCCTGTGCCAATAAGTTTGATGCTTTTTTCCACTTTCTCTTCTATTAGATTCAGTATATTTGGCTTTATATTGAGGTCCTTCCTTGATCTTCTTGCACTTGAGCTTTGTGCAAGGTAACAAATATGAATCTATTTTTATTTTTATATATACAGATTGCTAGTTAGAGCAGCATCATTTATGGAAGATGCTTTCTTTTTTTCCATTGTATATGTTTGGCTTCTTTGTCAAAGATCAAAGGACCATATGTGTGAGGTTTTGTTTCTAGGTCTTCAATTCTATTCCATTGGTGAACCTGTATTTGTACCAATAGCATGCTGTTTTTATCCCTATTGCTCTGTAATATAGCTTGACATCAAATAGGGTAACTTCTTTTATAAAATATGTACAAGTAAGTATATTGCCTATAAACATGTCTCTTGTAAACACCCTTGTTTGTTTTACATAGTGGTGAAAAATAGGCTGAATCTAGGCAACATATATAATGTTTGCTGCTGTAATAATTATAATTCTAGGGACACTTATTTTAAGTATAGTTTCTTAAAAATGGGAAATTCACATAACTTAAAATGAATGAGAAAACATTAATTACTTTATTTTTGGTATTAATTTCAGCCGGATATTTCTAAGTTTGTCCTCACTACGTGTCCTAGCAACATATGTGGGGCTGGAGATCAAGAAGACAAAAGTGAAACAAAGGAAACAGTAGATGGTAAGAACTATATTTTATTAAATGTTATGACACAGAATGTTTATTTACACCATAAATATTTATAAAATATAATAACCAAGGAACTGTTCTTTTATGGTCAAAAATATAAAAAAAATAGTACATGTTTTTGTGCTTCAGTTGAGAGGTAGCAAAAATTTTTCAACTCTTTCTCACAGTCTCACTATTGCAAAAAACTTCCATTAATGTCTGAAAAACTGTCATGCAGAGGTACATCCACTCTACCGTGATAAATATAAGCACCATGTGGTTAGTTATACCTTGTGGTGCTCAATTTCATGTAAGCTGTTGTTAGAGGATGATATGGGATAAAATAAAAGGTTTGGCCAAGAACAGATAATAGTATTAGTTACAGAAAGTATAGGATGTCATTGCCAGACATGTTAGGAAGAAATACAGGACAGAATCCAAGCATAAGCTTCCTAGATGTTAAAGAAGACATCATAGAAACGAATACATATCAAAATTATATAAATTTAGCATGAATGTTATAAAAAGATTATATTGTTTGGTTTTCAAAAAAACCTGCATTGCATTTACAGGCAATGACAATCAGCTACATTCTGAATATCTACATGATATATATTTTTAGATAAACATAGAGAAGTGGATTTTAGATTATTAGTGATGATGTAAGAATATTAAGAGATAGAATATATTTGCCCTTACTTGTGAAGATAAAAATATTAATCGTGGAAGAAGGAAAGAGAGGAAAAAACAAATAACAATATAAGACAATAGTGGTAATTCATGGTAGGAATAAACCAGTTAATAGAATATACAATATGGCAAATTTAAATTCTGAGTTGTGACCACTGTTTGCAATGATAGCTAATTTCCTGATGTGACTATTGCCTGTGAACTGTGTGCGACTGCTTTATTACTCACATGATATGATAATACAGTATTGGGGATTAAATATATTTTCAACTCATTTACTCAGTACCAAAACTGTGCCATATTGTAAATATTTTATAGCACTTGTCTTACATGTAACTGGTAAAGGCTTCAAAATTCTTCAATGAAGTCATTTAAAAACTTACGCTTCAAACGTTCATTGCATTAAGTTGTGATTTAGCATCATATACCCCCTAAAACTGCCTAATAAAAATTTTAAGTAATATGTTATAAGGCAAAATAAAGTCATAATAATAATCTGCATTCATGTTCATACTGGAATGTTTCCATGAACTGTCAACCTACACATGGGTACCTAAGTTGATAAGTTCACAGCAGTTTCTGTATAAATGATTTCTGTTTTTCTGAATAGCTCTACTGGGTTTGTATTATCTGAATTATATGAAAAAGTGATGCTAAGTGCTTGTACTCTTCTCATTTCAATTATGGCAAATTGTTTTGTTAAAATTAACTACTGATATATATAAAACCCATATAGAATATTTATAATATTCATATATTATATATTAATTTTATTTTGTATTGTATTTTATATATTATATATTGTATATTGTATGTTTTAAATCTAATATATCATATATTGCATATTATATGTTTATATTTAAACATTACATATGTATTATAAATTATATATTTAATATATAATATATCTTTTATATATTATATACTAATTATATATTATTATATATGACTATCTGCTTTAGTAGTTGATATATTATCTTGGTGTCTTATTTTGAAAACTTTCAATTTTTTTTTTGGTTGCCTTGGGAATATTTTTTAATTTCCTTTAATTAATTGATTAAATATTTATTGTTTTTATTTTATTTAGCACTCCCTGTCCACCCTCTGACTGTTCCTTCTCCCCATACCTCTGTCTGCACAAGGATGGCCCCACTCTCCATTCTTCACCTCCCCTGACCTCTAAACTCCCTGGGGCCTCTAGTCACTTAAGCATTAGGTGCACCATCTATGACTGCAGACAAACCTGGCAGTCCTCTGCTGGATATGTGTTGGGGACCTTACATCAGGTGGTATATGCTGCCTGGTTGGTGGTCTAGTGTTTGGGGAATCCAAGTTAATTGAGACTGTTGATCCTCCTACAGAGTCATCCTCCTCCTCAGCTTCTTCCAACTTTTCCCTAATTCAACCACAGGGGTCAGCAGCTTCTGTCCATTGGTTAGATGCAAGTATCTGCATCTGACTCTGTCAGTTGCTTGTTGAGTCTTTCAGAGGGCAGTCATGATAGCTTCCGTTTTGTGAGCACTCCATAGCCTCAGTAATGTCAGGCTTTGGGACCTCCTTTGAGCTGGATCCCACTTTGGTTCTGTGTCTGGACCTTCTTTTCCTTAGGCTTCTCTCCATTTCCA
This sequence comes from Apodemus sylvaticus, assembly GCF_947179515.1. Classification (NCBI taxonomy): domain Eukaryota; kingdom Metazoa; phylum Chordata; class Mammalia; order Rodentia; family Muridae; genus Apodemus; species Apodemus sylvaticus. Next base: position 93,330,338 of record NC_067476.1, on the reverse strand, counting down.
TCCCTTCATTTCTTTTAGACAATAATTATGGGTCACAATTTTGATGGTGGGATGCAAACCCCATCCCTCACTTTTGATGCCTTGTCTTTCTCCTGGAGGTGTAATCTACAAGCTCCCTCTCCCCAATATCAGACATTTCATCTAAGGTCCCTTCCTTTGAGTTCTGAGAGTCTTTCACCTCTGAGGTCCCCTTCCCCAGCCTTCTACCTCCCAAGGAGGCCTGTTTCCATTCTTTCTGCTGGTCCTCAGGGATTCAGTCCTTTATCCTCACCTAATACCAGATCAGGTTCCCACTCGCCACCCCTACTACCCCCTCCTGTCCCCACCGCTGTTTGCTTTTCCTCACAGTTCCCAACCTTCCTCCCTACTTGTGTTTGCTTTCTTCTCCCTCCCAAGTGTGGCTAAGGTGTCCTCACTTGGGCCCTTCAGCTTGTTGATCTCTGTGAGTTCTGTGGACTCTATCTTGGGTATTCTGTACATTTTTTTTTTTGGCTAATATCCACTTACTAGTAAGTATATAACATATATGTCCTTTTGGGTCTGAGTTACCTCACTTAAGATGATACTTTCTAGTTCCATCCATTTGCCTGCAAAACTCAGGATGTCCTCATTCTTAATAGCTTACTAGTATTGCATTGTGTAAATGAACCACATTTTCTATATCCATTCTTCTGTCATGGGACCTCTTGGTTGTTTCCAGATTCTGGTTATCACAAATAAGGCTGTTATGAACATAGTGGAACATATGCCCCTCTGGCATGGTGGGGTATCATTTGGGTATATTCCCAAGAATGGTATTGCTGGGTCTTCAGGTAGATGTATTTCTAATTTTCTGAGAATCCTCCACATTGATTTTCAGAGTTGTAGCAGTTTACAATCCCACCAGCAATGGAGTAATGTTCCTCTTTCTCCTTATCCTTGCTAACAACTGTTGTCACCTGTGGTTTTGATCTTAGCCATTCTTATTTGTGGAATCTCAAGGATGTTTTGATTTGCATTTCTCTGTTCACTAAGGACTTTGAACATTTCTTTAGGTGCTTCTCAGTCTTTTGCAATTCCTCCACTGTAAAATCTTGGTTTAGTTCTATACCCATTTTTTTTTGATTGGGCTGTTCATTTTTGTTGTTGTTTTGGGTTTTTTTTTTTGTGTGTGATTAGCTTCTTGAGTTCTTCATATATTTTGGATATTAGCCCTCTGTCAGACATTTGGTTACTGAAGATTTTTTCCCCCAAATTGTTGGTTGCTCATTTGCCTTTGTGGCTATATCCTTTGCCTTACAGAAGTTTTCCAGTTTCATGAGGTGCCATTTATCTATTCTTGATATTATAGCATGAGCCATTGGAATTTTGCTTAGGAAATTTCCCCCTGTACCAATGAGCTTGAGGTTCTTTCACAAATTCTTTTCAATTAGATTCAGTATATTTTGTTTTATGTTGAAGTTTTTGATCCACTTTGACTTGAGCTTTGTGCAAGGTGACAAATATGTACCTATTTTCATTTTTCTAGATACAGACATCCAGTTAGACCTGCAACATTTATTGAAGATGCTTTATTTTTTTCCATTTTATATTTTTGACTTCTTTATCAAAGATCAAGTGTGCATAAATGTGTGGTTTTATTTCTGGGTCTTCAATTCTATTACATTGATCAAGCCATCTGTCTCTAAACCAATACCATGCAGTTTGTTTGTTTTGTTTTTTTTATCACTATTTCTCTGTAGTGTATTGCTTGAAGTTAGGGATGGTGATTTTCCCAGCAGTTCTTTTATTGTTAAGAATTAATTTCACTATTCTCATATTTTTGCCTTTCCAGATGAATTTGAGAATTGCTCTTTTTATGTCTTTGAATAATTGTGTTGGGATTTTGATGAATCTGTATATTGCCTTTGGTAGAATGGCCATTTTTACTATGTTAATTCTACCAATCCATGAGCATGGGAGACATCTCCATTTTCTGAAATCTTCAATATCTTTCTTAATAGACTTGGAGTTATAATCACACATGTCTTTCACTTGTTTTGTTAAGAGTTACCCCAAGAAATTTTATATCATTTGTGGTTATTTTGAAGGGAGTTATTTCCCTAATTTCTTTCTCAGATTGTTTATCAATTGTGTAGAGGAAGGCTATTAATTTATTTGAGTTAATTTTATATTTGGTTACTTTGTTGAAGTTGATTATGAGCTGGAGAAGTTCTCTGGTAGAATTTTTGTGGTTGTTTATGTATACTATCATATCATCTGCAAATAGTGAAAATCTCACAATTTTCTATCCTACATCAATATCCTTATCAATAATTCTCAACTCAGATATGTGTTCAGTAAAAAATAACCATAAATATCTACACTATGCTAGTCTTATGCAATACATTTGACTATCTACTAAAGATTTTGGTATGAAATCAAGAGAATGGTAAGTCTATACATGGGTGATGATAGTGTGGGAGTGGGAAAAAAAAGACATTGATTAGATATGTATTTCTACACCGGGCGATGGTGGCGCACACCTGTGATTCCATCACTCTGGGAGGCAGAGGCAGGCAGATTTCTGAGTTCGAGGCCAGCTTTGTCTACAAAGTGAGTTCCAAGACAGCCAGGGCTATACAGAGAAACCCTGTCTCAGAAAAAAAAAGATACATATTTCTAAAAGAAATTATGATAAAGAAGTAATTGAATTAAACCAGAGATATTTTATTTAGGTAAGAAAAGATTAATCTAGAAAGACTTCAGTTATTAAAGTCAGTCTTCAATGACTGCAGTCCTGCGAGTGCATGCAAGCTTTACACATGTGAAAAACAGTAGCCAATAAATAATCAAATTACTAGTTATTTTTATAAACTGAATGCTTTGCAGATAGGTTAGCTTAACTTTATTTATTAGATATAAGTGTGAAGTATAAAGCTGTTTCTTGGCTTCATGCTTGAAATTTTTCTAAAGGTTTTTTCTTAAGTATGACTAAATTTAAGGATGAATCCTTGAGGTGTGTGTATATCTTTAAGATGATGCTATCTTATTGTCTATGTAAGTCAACTACTGAATAGTTAATCATCCTGAAATAGCTTAGGGAATATAAATATCTACCTTAATATAACACTTAATTGGAAGAATTATTTGAGAAAGGCATTATTTTCAATGGTTTTACAAAATATAAGTTGTTAAGAAAAATTTTAAATATATATATAATATTTCATGACTTAACTAAATAATAACTATTTGCCATCAGAATCAGATGAATTAACCACTGAATTACTAGAAGAGAATATTTCTGATGACAGTGAAAATATTCGGCTACTGGTATGAAGATAGTTCAATTATTTTATTCAGTGCAATTTGATTTTGTTTAACTGCATGGCAATGGGCAATAAGGATTTGCATATTTAGTCCCCTGTTCTAAACTTAGTTGTCAATGTTTGAAACAATTTAACTAATTACAAGACTTAGAATTTTATTAAAATCTATGCTAGGTTAAAGTTAAAATTCCCTTTTTAGACTGTGGCAAATTTTTTTCCCAAATATTGTCTCTGCTATTTCCAGTTTATCCTTCCAGTAAAGTTCTTCCTTCCCCTAGAGGGTTTTTGGTGTTTGAGTCCCTCCCAACAGCTGTGATTAATAATCTTTATTGTCCGTTTTACTATATTTTTAATACCCTTTTGAGATGTAAGTTTGACTTGTCTGAATGGGTTTTCTTTGCAAAGATTGACTGTGTAATGTAGAACTAGAAATAATTTCACAAGCATCAACCCAGAGGTTCTCATTACAGAGGACAGGAAAGGAAGAAAGCAAACTGAGCAGCAGCTTTCTTCTTTTCTTCTTCTTCTTCTTCTTCTTCTTCTTCTTCTTCTTCTTCTTCTTCTTCTTCTTCTTCTTCTTCTTCTTCTTCTTCTTCTTCTTCTTCTTCTTCTTCTTCTTGTTCTTCTTCTTGCTCTTCTTCTTCTTGTTGTTCTTCTTCTTGTTCTTCTTCTTGTTCTTCTTCTTGTTCTTCTTCTTGTTCTTCTTCTTCTTGTTGTTCTTCTTCTTGTTCTTCTTGTTGTTCTTCTTCTTGTTGTTCTTCTTCTTGTTCCTCTTCTTCTTGTTCTTCTTCTTCTTCTTGTTCTTCTTCTTCTTCTTGTTCTTCTTCTTCTTCTTGTTCTTCTTCTTCTTGTTGTTGTTGTTGTTCTTCTTCTTCTTCTTCTTTTTCTTCTTCTTCTTCTTCTTCTTCTTCTTCTTCTTCTTCTTCTTCTTCTTCTTCTTCTTCTTCTTCTTCTTCTTCTTCTTCTCTCCTCCTTCTCCTCCTCCTCCTACTTCTCCTCCTCCTCGTCCTCCTCCTCTTTCTTGTTCTTCCTCTTCTTCCTCCTCTACTCCTCTGCTTTTCTGTTTGTTTGTTTGTTTGTTTCTTTGTTTTTGAGACAGGTTTTTCTCTTTGTATATTTGGGTATCCTGGAACTCATTCTGTAGACCAGTCTGGTGTCTACTTGTCTCTTCTACATGCATGCATTACCAAGAAAAACATTATTTCAGCCATGTCATGAAAATACTGTCAAGTATAATAAGTAAAATTAAATGCTGCCAAACATGACCTACAAAATTCCTTTTGGGGAATCTTCTTTAGAACATCTTTATTTGTACATATACATATGACTATTTCCTCTGGCCTTCCATGACCAAGTTGTGTACTCATTACCTTTTTGGTGGTAATGAGTAGAATTCATGAAGCCAGTACATGTCCCATTCTATTTTAAGATGTTTCCCCCTTTCACACAATCTTTCAATAAGATTCCAGTTTAATTGCTTTTAAATTTGGAAAATTAGCTGTCTTCTTAATTAGATGATAAGCAGGAAACTCATATTGACACAACTTTTAACCATCATCTCTCATCATCTTCCACAGAGAGGTGAAGGCCTTTTATCTAGGAAATTTCATGAAAGAGGGCAAAAGATTGCAGCAATAAAAACTCAAGGTAGGAATAAAGAAATGGTATAAATATAATATAAGTCCTGTGAAGGGATACTTATTTAAAACAAAGGCTAAACATTCATATGTATTTGGGTCTAAGATTTTAATTAACATTTAGATGATTACATAATACTACTAAATTGAAATGAGGGAAGTGGTCATAAAATCCTTTGAATATTTGAAGCTTAACTAGGAATAAAAGTAAAGTTTATTGGAAAATCTTGTCAGACACGATCTTTGGGTGTATTTATACATCTTTGCTAAGAACAAAGACTAGATCACAGCTTCTGCATGGATTGTTGGATCCAAGAGAAGCTGATACAATTAGGTAAAGTATAGTCTATTATTTCTCTTAATAATTTCAACCATCAAAGAAATAGAAATATGCACCATTACCTTTAAGTAGATGGTGAAAGTAATTTAAGTAAAATATAAATTTTAACTTCAGTGAGCAGACACTGAAAAATGTGGTTGTTCTGAGAATGTGCTTTAAGAATGAACATAATGAATCAAAACAATACACTATCAGATATAAAAGACATTAAAGTTCATTCTTTAAATACCTAAATATTATATAGTAATATAGTAAATATAGCATGGATCTCATACTCTTTTAGTTCCTGATATATTAAGGTGAATAATCAGTTTACATTTTTAATAATTTTATTTTAGCACTGAAAGGTAATTTCACTTTAATCAATGTGTAATACATAAATTCACACTATAGATTATTCAAAATAATCTAAGATTTCTCAACTGAAGAACACAGCCATGATAATAGGCTTTCATGTGTAAGCCAAAGATCACTGCTTTATGAATCACTTGGGAAATATTATTCTGACAATACATTTATTCATAGTTACAGGCCAAAGAAGTAACAATACAGGATTCAGTCAAGACAAAGGTGAGAGATATAATTATATAAATCTATTTAGTGTAATGTATATCTAAAATAGATCATAGTAACAGTGAAAAGTCTGAGCAGGTTTTATTTATATATTTAGGCATCTGTATGCACACACATACGTGTTTGTGTGTAACAATTAAAATTAAAGAAGCCAAAGAGCCAAGTTAGAGTACATGGGAGGGGATTGTGGGAAGGAATGGAAGGAGAAAGTGGAATAATATTTTAATTTAAAATTAAATCTAAAAAACAAAAACAGGACAGAAGTCTGGGGAGTTGATTCTTTGAACAGGCAAGAGTCTCTGCTGTGAAAGTATGAAGGATTATGTTCAAATAACTAGAGTTACATAAAGTGTTGTGCATTTTTTGTGAGTTTTTATAACTCAGCACTTTGGGGAAAGTGTCATAGGCATAACTGAGATATTCTGACTACTTGTCTAGGTCCAAACTCAGTGATAGTTCTTGTCTTATGGGACAAAGCTAGGTAGCTAGGTAGGTAGAGTCAAGATTTCCTGTTGTCCCCATCTGGCATATTTGTACATACATAGGTATGCAACTGCATACATATGCATACATATGCATACATATGCTTATACCATGCATACACAAACATATGTTAATATACATAACAAAGACTGAAATAAAATGTAACAAGGGGGCAGAAATTTTCCTGTCACTAAAATTACCCATGTAATAATATTTATTGAATCATACAATATATTAAATAGCTGTAAGAGTGTCATTTTGTTATAGGAAGTTAAAAGAAAATCTTTTCAATTGTTGTTAGTACTAGATGTATTTATGAGTGACATGTAAGTATTTTCACAGTTGAGGAATATTAGGAAAATGATGAAGAGGTGAAGAAAGGTGAAAAGCTACAGGTAGAACATTACGTAAAGGAAATGAGCAGGTGTTTAAATTTCTAAATTTTAAGTCACTCATGGGTTCTTTTATGTCTGCACCCTAAAATGTCTTGTGAATACCAATATTTGTTAACATTTCCTATGTCTGTGTGAAATGGCACAGCTGGAATGGAAATGGCAGAGCTACCTGGCCATGTCCTGAGTTCTGGCAGGGCCTGGAGTCAGTATTTCACAGGGAGCAGTGTTTCACTTTGATTCCATTTACAGGGTCGCTTCTTGTGCAGTGAAAATAGAAGCTACCTACGAAATCAAGTTGGACTATACTCATGATTATCTGCAGCTTATTTGCACTCTAATTTATATTCTAATTTGTTTACATCACCAAGTCTGTCATATATGAGGTCTGTAGCAAGAAATCAGAAAATATAAAATTAAAAAATTAGTGCCCACTATTTTTCTTCATTTGTCAGATTTGAATTCCAATAAAATGTACATTGTCTTTGAGACTGAATATTCAAGGCTATAAGTTCACATGCTCAGTTGTTTTTACCATCTTACTTTTCATTTTTTATTGCTTTTTTCTAATTTTAAGATCTGTGCTGTCAAAGCAAGCAATTTTTTTCTAATTATGAATCTAGTGATTCATTAACTTATATAAATTTGCTTTATGTTTGAATTTCAAGGCCTCAAATGTGATCTTTGTATTTCTTACAAGTCAATTAACAACTGATAAGCCTGGTATATACTAGAAGCAGAGTACCCTTCAAATTTAAAATTCATTACCTCAACATAGGAGAGAAAAGTTAAGAGTAAAAAAAAAACTAACAGTGCTGAGTTCAGAGTTCAATCAGTGAAATTTTTATTATGGAAACACTGGGATATGAAATTGAACACAGATCCTATGTAAAAACCTGAATGTCTGGAGCCATGGGTAATTCCAAGTGTACTCTTTGGTTGATGCTTTAATCCCTGGGAGCTCTGGGGTCCTGAGTGACTCATATTGTTGTTCCTCCTATGACGCTGCAAACTCCTTCAGCTCCTTGGGTCCTTTCTCTAGCTCCTCCATTGTGGACCCTGTGCTCAGTTCAGTGGCTGGCTGAGTGTGTCCCCATCTGAATTTGCCATGCACTAGCAGAACCTCCCAGGTGACAGCTATATGAGGCTCTGGTGGGCAAGCACTTGTGGGACATTCACAATAGTGTGGCTATTTTAACTGTGTATGGGATGGATCCCTAGGTGGGGCAGTCTCTGGAAGGTCTTTCCCTCAGACTCTGCTTCACACTTTGTATCTCCTTCTGTGGGTATTTTGTTCCCCCTTCTAAGAAGGACCAGAGTATCCATACTTTGTTCTTCCTTCTTAAGCATCATTTGATCTGTGAATTATGTCTTGGGTATTCCAAACTTCTGGGCAGCAAAGGCTGGCCTTGTTGGACATAAAAGGGAGGAGAGGCCCTTGGTCCTAGAAAGGCTGGATGCTGCAGTGTAGGGGAATACCAGGACAGGGAAGTGGGATTGCGTTGATTGGGGAACAGGGGGAGGGGAGATGGGTTAGGGGATTTTCAGGGGGAGGGGGTGAAGCCAGGAAAGGGGACATTTGAAATGTAAATAAAGAATAGGGTCCCCAATGGAGCTGCTAGAAAACAGATCCAAGGAGCTGAAGAGGTTTGCAGTCCCACAGGAGAATTAATATGTACCAACCAATACCCCTAGAACTGCCAGGGATTAAACCACCAACCAAAGAATACACTTGGAGGGACCCATGGCTCCAGCTACATATGTGGCAGAAGATGGCCATTTCAGACATCAATGAGAGGAGAGGCCATTGGTCCTGTGAAGGCTTGATGCCCCAGAGTAGGGGAATGCCAGTCAGGAAAGTTGGGGGGTGATTGGTGAGAAGGGGGAAAGGGGCTGAGATAGGGGGTTTTTGGAGGGGTAAAAAGGAAAGGAGATATTATTTGAAATGTAAATAAAGTAAATAACAAAAAAGAAAAAGAAAACAAATAAACAAAAAGCCTGAATTTCATGGTGACAGTACTGGGTGAGTATAGACAGAATTCCTGAGGCCACCTGACAATCATGTACCACCCCACACAAGATTACACACACACACACATGCCACCTACCCCCACAGAGAGAGAGAGAGAGAGAGACAGACAGACAGACAGACAGACAGACAGACAGACAGACAGACATACAAAAATACAGGGAGAGATAGACAGAGACAGAGAGGCAGAGACAAAGAGACAGAGAAATAAATGATTTAATGCAATTCATTTCAAATAGCACTTAATATCAGAATGGAAGAGCCCAGTTCTAACAGAAATAAAGTGCTTAAAACACTTAAAGTAATTTCAAGTGTTTTATATTTTTCATATAGGAAAAACTCATGTTTGCATATATGCTGTACTCATAGTAACATAACTACTAGTAACATAACTAGTAACATAGTAACATAACTTCTCATTCATGTCATATATTTTCTAAATTGTTGTTAAAATACTCCATCATATGTAACTGTGGTATTCACATTTATACCATGCCTATTGTCATGGTGATCAATCTCAATTTCAAATGGGGAGGTTGCTTACAACTCCTATGTTCACAAGTTTAAATTTTTTTTGTGTTCATAAAATGTAAACATATTCTGTGCATATATATGGGATGTTTATTATATGTGAATATGGAAATTGTAGTGCTATGGTGCACATATGTAGACCACAAGATAACCTCAATTTTATTTCTTTGCCTTCTACCTTGTTTGCAGCAGGGTCTCTTGTTCAGCACTACATATGCCAGGCTAACTGACCATGAACTTTCAGAGAGTCTGCTGTTTTTAATTGCCATTTCACAATAGGTGTCCTGGTGTTATAGATACACACTGCCACTCCAGGCTTTACATGGATTCTGGAGATAAATTTGTATGTGCAATTTTCCTTATATAGGCCCTCTATTCTGTTTCTTTGCAATTTGCTTTGGGTCCTACCAGCAAATGTCCTCTTCAAATATCTCTATATTTTCAAATACTACTATATTATATGCTTTTGGCATTAAAAGCTCTCAGTTATTGTGTACTTTGCTCCATTATGTCTCCCTAAACTAACTCTCCAGGAGGCATATCAACCATTCCTTCTGGAAGGATACCCGTAGCACAATTATTAATACTTGAATGCTGACTTCTCTCAGACCAGAACCTTGAAATGCAAAGAAGAATCTCTTGGGTCATTAGTTGCAATGAGGCAAAATAAGGTCAAGAGAAATAATGAGTTTACTTCAGATATTTACTTTGGGGCATGCTTACAGTATAATGGAGGAAACACAGAGAGGGTACAGCTGCAATTATTCTATAAATAAGCTTTATAAATAACTGGTAATTCAGGGTAGAAATAACCCACTAATTAGAATGTAGTTTTATGTATTTGATTTGCAAATTGTGGGTGTTTAGCAAGATATTTTCATGTATAAATACTGTACTTGGTTCATATTTACTCCTATTAAAGTTTCTTTTTTGTCTTTTTCCTCCTACTGGTTTTCTGTCTATCACCCAACCATAGTGTTATCTCTGTTTTTACATCTTCTATAAAAAAGTGATAGTCACAAGGCTATAAAAAGAGAAGAATATGACATGTATTGCTGTGAATTTGTCTTATTTTCCTTAACATTTAGAACTTGTTTTCCTATTATGAAATTCTTTATTATTAATTTTTATATACATTATATTGGTGTTTTGTCTGCATGTATGTCAGCATGAGTGTTGCAAGATATTTCCTACCCATTCTCATTGAGGCAGTGAGAGGCCAGTGATTGGATGGGGGAGGCTAATAGAAGTGAGGGGCAGAGAAGAGAGAGAGAGAGAGGGAGAGAGAGAGAGAGAGAGAGAGAGAGAGAGAGAGAGAGAGAGAGAGAAACTGAAATATCCAGATGACTTCAGACATATTTCTGGTGTTTAGGAGAGGTTAGAAATATTGGGATAAGACTTTATCATTGTAAATTGGCACTTTGTAATTGGGAGTTTTATATACATAAAGATATTTGGTTTAAGAGTCTATTTACGTTTAAGAGTCATGATTTACCAGATATTTGGCTATAGAGTGGAAGCATGGGACTCCTGCTGTTTACAGAGTCTATGGTAGAGAAGAAACACAGCCAGGATGCTGTGAGAGGTAGCTGGAAGAGATTAGGTCAGTGGAGACAGTGAAAGTTGCCCTAAGTGGGACACGCTGGGACTTGGTGCAAAGGTCTGGCAGGGCAGTACGTTTTATTAATAACCACTACATATGAGGTGTCAGATCTCCTGGAACAGGGGTTACAGACAGCTCAGCTGTGTGTTGCAATGTAAGTACTAGGGATTGAATCATGGTCTTCTGGAAGAAAAGCTAGTGCTCTTAACTGCTGAGCCATCAGTTAATCTCTCTATCCCTGTGAAATTATTTAGAGTATTATGATATACCAAATCCATCTCACTAAAGATATAATTAATTTTATGCATAAATTAAGATTTTTTTAGAAAACATTGCTTTGATTTTTATGTACTTATTTCCATTACAGTATTTCTGTCATATAGTTCTCTAAATAGGAAATTGTCTCCAAACATTCCAAACTGAAAGTTACAAATAAGTACTGTTATGTAAACTTAGTACAGATACATGATTAATGTTGTTTTTATCACACATTGATTATATTTCCTTTTGTTTTTATGTTCAAGTTTGGACAAACCCTACCTTGAAGGTAATTGCTCCTGTTTATCATAGTAATTATCAGTTATGTGTCATCTGAAGTATACAAAATTTAAGTATCTGTGTTTAAATCAATCCAGTCTTCCACGAAAGGAAAAGTGTCCAATCGGAGTAAAGTAGGAATGAGGAGAGAATCACATCATTTCATAATAGGTAAGAAATATAGTACAAATAATCTTGAATCAAACTTTATTAAAATGTTTGAAATGCTTGCACTCTCTTCTAACTTAAAGGTGTATATCACATGACATACATTCAAGGTGTAATGTTTAGTGAACTTTCCATTTAACAATGGAAAAAATTTAACATTTTTTTCATTCTGTACTTTTATTTATTTATTATCATTGTACTCATTTACATTTCAAATACTATCCCCCTTCTCGGTCACTTCTGCACAAAACCTCTATCTCATCCCCTTCTCCCCTCTCCCCTTTGCCTCTCTGTATGTGCTCCTCCACCCACTCACCCACTCGTGCCTCACTGTTCTAGCATCTCCCTTCTGTGGTATATCAAACCTCCACAGGACCAAGGGCCTCCCCTCCCACTGATCTCACACGCTCCAACAGGTAATAAGGGCACATGCTCTACCATGTTCAGAGCGGCCATATTTATAATAGCCAGAAACTGGGAAGAACCCAGATGTCCCTCAACAGAGGAATGGATACAGAAAATGTGGTACATTTACACAATGGAATACTACTCAGCTATTAAAAACAATGAATTCATGAAATTCTTAGACAAATGGATGGAACTCTAGAAAATATCACCCTGAGTGAGGTAACCCAGTCACAAAAGAACACACATGCCGATAAGTGGATATTAGTCCAAAAGCTTGGAAAACCCAAGATACTATTCACGGTCCATATGAAGCTCAAGGAGAAGGAAGACCAAAGTGTGGATGCTTCAGTGCTTCATAGAAGGGGGAACAAAATATTCACATGAGGAAATATGGAGACAAAGTGTGGAGCAGAGACTGAAGGAAAGGCCCAACTTGAGGATCCATAAACAGTCCCCAACCCTGGATGCTATTGTGGATACAGGCAAGTGCTTGTTTTGGGGTGTCTGATATGGCTGTCTCCTGAGAGGCTCTGCCAGAGCCTGAAAAATACGGAGGTGGATGCTTGCAGCCAACCATTGGACTGAGCGCAGGGAACAAGATGGAGGAGTTGGAGAAGAGACTGAAGGAGCTGAGGAGGTTTGCAGCCCTGTGGGGAGAGCAACAGTTTCAACTGACCAGACCCCCCCCCCCCAGGGATTCTGGGGACTGGACACCAACCAGAGTACTCAAGGAGGGACCCAGGATCCATGCTGCATATGTAGCAGAGGATGGCCTTGTTGAACATCAGTGGAGGGAGAGGCTCTAGGTCCTGTCGAGGTTCAATGCCCCAGTGTAGGGGAATGCCAGGACAGGAAGGCAGGAGTTGGTAGGTGGGCGGGTGGGTGGAAGAGTTTTCTCATAAAGGCAGAGGGAGGGGATGAAATAGGGGGTTTCAGGAGGTGAGACTTGGAGAAGGGGTAACATTTGAAATGTAAATAAAGAAAACATTCCATTAAAAATCGTAAAAGACAAAAAAAAAAACTGATGAAAATCAAGAATTTAACTATTATGAGCCGTAATTCTGTAATGCAGACCAGAATTTCTCATTTTACTACACATGCTTCCATCCCAGGAGCTTCATTTCTAGGTGAGACCCTTCGTGTCTCCATTGTAAACACGAATCTGAATGATGGTTTGTAACTCCTAGGTGAAAGTGACCCACAGCTTCATTAGAGGCTTTATAGCCTGACACTAGGCTAATGTTCTTCTCATCCCCCTTCCTGTTGCTGTCTTTTTCCTGACAGTATTAATTCCATGGCATGGTCCAGATACAAACACTGTCATTAAGCATTGCCCACCTCTTCTGCTTCTGATAATATCTATTCTCACCATGTCATTCCTTTGTCAGCTTATGCCAAATAAGACATTGACTACTATAAGCCACACCTAAGGTTTCATTTACATTGTTTCATCTACTGTCAAAACATGTTGGTTCAACTACAAGTAATTATTGAGTAAAATCAAGAAAAACTACCTGTAAAAAGGTAACAAAGTTCCTCCAGTATAATCAAGGGGGAGGGGGGGCGAAGAACTTGTAGAGCAGGGACCAGGAAGAGGGAACAACATTTGAAATGTAACTAAATAAAATAATTTAATAAAAATCATTAGCACAAAGATAATCCTTAGTATGGGAGTGAGTGGTAGAAACGGGTAAAAACAACTTAATTCTAGGAAGGAAGAAAAGTCAAGAGAGTAGTGAGACTTGCAACAGACAAACAATGCTTCTTTACGAGAGAGAGAGAGAGAGAGAGAGAGAGAGAGAGAGAGAGAGAGAGAGAGAGAGAGAGAGAGAATCACAGAACCCTTTATAAATGAAGCTGAGTCTAAAAGCTTGAAACCTTTATAACAGTATGCACAAATCTTTCAAATGGGTGAAACAGGCTGATTACTGAAAAATAGATTAAGTTCTCTCAACAGTTTTGTAAAGAAATAGGTAAGCAAGTAGTTTAAAATGTAATATGAAATAAAAGATATCACTCAGTCTGAAATGATTCACTGCTGTGAAATATGGTTTTTTCTGTAGGTTTGTTAATTTAGATATAGAGGGTGAGTTTACAGGTGGATCTTTTCAATGCTTGTGTACCTTTGACATGTTGCCATCTACTGATTTTAAGTGGACTATTGAATAGTTAGTCAATTATAAATATCTTTAAGAGTATAGACTGACTAGCTCAATATTGTACTTAGTTGAAATTGTTAATTTAAAAACATTATTAGTAACTTTATACATTTATAGGCTGTTATAAATGGCTAGTTTTCACAAGTTAATTAAATTTATTTCCCTACAGAATCAGACATAGAAATTGAGTCACTGGAGGAAACGTTTTCATATGACAATGAAGATAAACAGTCAGTGGTATGAAGATATTTCTTGTGTGTTTACTTCTGTTTACTTTTATTTAATTACATAGCATGAAAAAAGTTACAATTTAGGGTACTCAGTCCTAGTTTTCAACGTTTAATTTTTCCACTAATTATAAAACATAGAATATTCTTAAAATACACATCAGTATACATTCAAATGTTTTCTTTAGATTTTGATAAAAACATGTCCCAAATATAATCTGTGCTATTTATTGTATCTCATTCTTGTAAATTGAAAAGACACCATCACATTTCATCTTAACGACTAACAGCTGCAATTGTTAACAAGGGAAATTTATTTGGTTCATGTTAGACACCTGTTCTTCTCTCACATTTCAAGCGTATGGTAACATATTATGAACAGTGTTAAATTTTATTTATTGCTTGTCATCTGTTGTTTCTATGCTCTCTCTATTTTAGGCAGAATTGTAATAGATGATCAATCCCAATACCCCCATTCCTCCACCCACAATATGCCTTTGATGTTTGAGTAGCCACAACACATGTCAACTCTATGAGATTTGGAATCCCTTTGGAGACTTATGTTTTGACTTGTCTGAGAAGGTGTTTTCTGGGAGGATTGACTGTGTAGTGTAGAACCAGAGTGAATGTCATAGGCACAAGCCCAGGGACTGCCTCTGCAGACCCATGAAAGGAAAAAGAGAAAGCAATCTAAGCATCAGCTTTCCAATGACAAAAGCAATTAAAACAGTAGCAAGCCAACTTCTCTTCACCGGAAGGAGGCAAAACAAATTCTGAGAAATGCTGTCCAGTCTTTTCAGTGTACTTTAGAATGTACGGATCCAGGACTTAGAACAAACAGTTCTAAATGATAAAAGCACACAGAGTTTTGTTTATAAAAGATTTCTAATGGATGTGTTTGGAATCAGAATTGAAATTTGTAGATGAATTTCAAGATTTTCCCCAATATTTTCACTTTTGAGAGTTTTCTATAGTAATTTATAATGTGCTTTATAGTTAAATCTTAAGCACACCATGTAAGAGGACATGTTACAGAGAAAGAAGGAAAGTCCATGTAGAAAACACAAATCAGAAATGGTGGTTTGTATGAAAAATAGACATTTCTAATGCAGCTAAGATTCAAGAAGTCTGTGGTCTGTGGTCAGGATGAGGCTGTGAGTGGGTGCTGAGTTCTGAGGGCTTTATGCTTGTTTTTCACCTACCCTGAGTTCTGTAGTTTTTTGAAGATAATTATAAGAATGGATCAAATTAGGAGCTATAAGAAAACAAGGTGTTATCCACTAGACTATCTCAGAGGGAAATCTGGACAGAGACAACAGTGGACCATTAGTCCTCCTCACCTGAGTCTATATATTCTGAGATGACCAGCAGTGGGCAGGGAAGTAATAAGCATCAGTAGTTATATTACATCTTTTTATTTTAACTTAAAGTCAACATTCCAATAAGTGCTTGACATATTTTAAACTTTCGATGAGGAAACATGATTCTCTTCTTGGTCTTCCTATGCTTTTAAGATTTCTTTCTTCATCAGAAATGATTTGCATACCTGCCCATTATAATTCATTACTATTTTTACAGACAATATGAAATATATAATATTTCTAACTATTTAATCATTTTCTACTAATAAACATTTAATGTAAAGCATTTTAGAAATTTCTAACACTTGTTTCCTTTATGTATTGACTTCTTGTTTATATTAAGGAGTGTAAACTATCTCAATATTGTATGTATTTTTTGCCTCAAGACTTCTGACATCCAATGACAAGCAAGTGTTAAAATGCTGTACTATATATGAGACGTTCAATTTGTCAAAAGAGCACTTGGTAGAATGAAACATGGATTTAGGCATTCTGGATTCACTTCTGCCTGAAATAGTGAGGAAAGCAGTGGCGTGTGTATCATGTTCTCTCCTTCCTTCCCAGATCAGATTCTAGACTCATTGGCCTTATGACAGTAAAAAGCATATTGATTTAAAGAGTCATAAGTATTTTGTGTTTATAATGTTTTCCCTTCAACACATTTCTTATAGTATCGGATTATAAATGCCTTTAAAAATTGAATTTTAGGAATATTGTATAGAAAGATATTTCTGAAACTCATAGGTGATACTGGTTTTAACAAAGTTATCCATGATTATCTTCCATAGAGTGATGATGGAGATTTTTCTGGAACAACACATGAATGGTGTCAAAATGATGCAATTAGACAAACTAGAGGTAGGAATGAAGTCATATTTTTATATATATACACATATATATACATATAACTCCTTATAAAATGGGATGATTTTTTTAAAAAGTGATTAAAAAGCAATATTCAGCAAAAGAGATTATTCATTAAATATGTAGTAAGAAATATGTTCAATAATAGCTTCATCAACACATCAGTTACATTTTTAAAAATGGTTTGGAATGTAAATAAAAATATATCGAATAAAAAAATAAAAAATGGTTTGGAATATGAGTCACATTACATTATAAGTTTTAATGAAGAGGGATGCTAACATGTAAATAAAATAATGAATGTGGGATTAAGAATAAGAAAAATATCTTGGGTATTCTGAGCTTCTGGGCTAATATCGACTTATCAATGAATGCGTACCATGTGTGTTCTTTTGAGATAGGGTTACCTCACTCAGAATGATATTTTCTAGTTCCATCCATTTGCCTAAGGATTTCATTAAATCATTGTTTTGAACAGCTGAGTAGTACTCCATTATGTAAATTTACCACATTTTCTATATCCATTCCTCTGTTGAGAGACATCTGGGTTCTTTCCAGCTTCTGGCTAATATAAATAAGACTGCTATGAACATAGTGGAGTATGAGTCCTTATTATGTGTTAGACCATCTTCTGCTTATATGCCCAGGAGTGGTTTAGCTGGGTCCTCAGGTAGTTCTATATTCAATTTTCTGAGGAACCACCAAACTGATTTCCAGAGTGATTGTACTAGCTTGCAATACCAATGAATACACATGGAGGGACACATGGCTCTAGCCACAAATGTAGCAGAGGATGGCCTTTTCAGATATCAATGCAAGTAGAGGCCCTTGGTCTTGTGAAGGTTTGATGCCCCAGTGTGGGTGAATGCCAGGAAAGGAAAAAGGGGGTGGGTGGGTTGGTGAGCAGGGGGAGGGGAATGGGATAAGGGATTTTCAAAGGGGAAATGAGGAGTGAGGATAACATTTGAAATGTAAATAAAGAAAATATCTAATAAAAGAAGAAAATACTATTATATATGAGATGCATGGAAATGAGGCAGATGTTTATAAGATATAGCAAAACATTTCATTGTACTTCAGTTAAGCATGGCATAGTGATATAAGCTTGCATGAAAATAAAATGTGCATTTAGTACATATACTTTCTAAAAACTACAACAAAATTCCTTGTCTTTTATCACTTTTGGAAGACATTAACTCCATCATCAGGGAACCCTATGTTTCTATGAACCATAGATAAATGAAATCATGTATTATCAGATATGCATACATTTATGGTTTCACAGTTTTAATTTTATGATCCTTAAGTATACATTCTAAATAGATAAGATTGAAGTAATGTGGTATATAAACACAATGGAGTACTATTCAGCCATTAGAAACAATGAATTCATGAAATTCTTAGACAAATAGATGGAGCTGGAGAACATCATATTAAGTGAGGTAACCCAATCTCAAAAGATCAGTAATGGTATGCACTCACTAATAAGTGGACATTAGCTTAGAAAATTGGAACACCCAAAACATAATCCACACATCAAATGAGGTACAAGAAGAACAGAGGAGTGGCCCCTAGTTCTGGACTCAGTGTAGCAGTATAGGGCAAAACCAGAACAGGGAAGTGGGAAGGGGTGAGTGGGAGAACAGGGGGAGGGAAGAGGGCTTATGTGACTTTCAGGAAGTAGGGGGCCAGAAAAAAGGGAAATCATTTGAAATGTAAATAAAAAATATATCGAATAAAAATAAGTTGGTAAAAAAAGGTTAATGTTTAATAAGTGAATGAGTAAATTGAAAAAAAGAAGTGATAATAAAAGTTCATAAAACAATGAAAACAGAAAAAACACAAGGATATATATAATTAATGTATATCCCAAACACTGCCCCCTCCCCTATCCTCTCTCCCTTTTCCTTTGCAAGGGTGTTTCCTCCTAGGTACCTCACCTAGGGGGAAGCACCTGGCTCATCAAGTCTCTGCAGGGATAGGTACATCCTTTCCCACTGAAGCCAGACAAGGCAGCCCAGCCAGGCAAACAAGGAATAATTCTAGGGACAGCCCCTGCTCCAGTAGCTGCGTTTCTGGGGAATGTACATGCAGTCTGAGATGCCCACTGCCATGTCTGTGAGGGCATGGCCAGAGGGCTACTTTCAGTCAATGAGTGCTGGTTGGTTGGTGGTTCAATCTCTGAATGGTCCTAAGGGTCCAGGTTAGTTGTCTCTGTTGGTCTTCCTGTGGAGTTCCTATGCCTGTCAGGCCCCTCTATTGTTCCCCCAACTGTTCTATATGAGTCACTGACCTCTGTTCAAAGTTTGCCTATGGGTATCTGCATCTGTTTCAGTTAGCTGTTGGTCAGAGCCTCTCAGAAAACAGTCATGCTAGACCCTTTTCTGCAAGCATAACAGTATCGTTAATAGTGTCAGGAATTGGTGCTTGCCTATGCGATTGGTTTCAAGTTGAGCCAGTTATTGGTTGGCCATTCCTTCTGTCTCTGCTCCATCTTTGTCCCTCTGAATATCTTGTAGACAGGATAAATTTCAGATTGAAAGTTCTGTGGGTAGGATGGTGTTCTTACTTCTATACTGGGATCCTGCCTGACAACAGGAGGTGGCATCTTCATAATCCATTTTTCTACTGCTATGAGTCTCACGTAAAGTCACTCCTGTGGACTCTTGGGAGCTCCAGTCCAGGTCTCTGGCACATCCTAGAAATGTCCTCCAGTCCCACCCATGCCAGCCACAGATCTCCATCACTTCCCTGGTTCTCTGGTCCTCTCTCCTGTCTCTTCACACACCCAATCCAGAACCGTCCCCCATTTCCCTCCTTAATCCATCTCCCACCCAGTTCTCTCCCTCTATCTGCCTCCTATGTCTATTTTATTCCCCCTTCTAAATGAGAGTGGAGCATTCTTCCTTAAGCCCTCTTTCTTGTTTAGCTTATTTGGGTCTGTGGAGCACAGCATGGGTTTCCTGTACTTTGTGGCTAATATTCACTCACATTTCATGCATGTCATTTGGGGTCTGGGATACTTCACTCAGGATGATATTCTCAAGTTTCATCCATTTACTTGCAAAATTCATGATGCACTTGTTTTTGCCCTAACTGGATAGTATAGCATTGTGTAAATGTACCACAAAGAGCCACTTTCAAGGAAATAAACAGTTTCCTTTGGGGGCTATATTTGAGACCATCGATCTTTTACTTTTGTTTTGAAATTGTGTTCATAATTTTAGTCATATATTTTATATGCATTTTAATCCGTATGTGCCTTTAAAATGACATTCTGATTGGAAAAAGTGATATATTAAGCCTACTGATAATCATGTATTTATCCCCAGTTAAAAAAAATGGCTACTTCATGATTAAGCATGATGGAAGTTTTATATTGTCAAATAAAATACTCAGTTGTACAGATATTTGATGAATGCATTAAACATGAAAAACTGCAGAATGTTAGCACCTTTATAATTGCTATAAATTCTTAAGTAATACCAAAGCCTATGAGACCACTTGTTTGTCTGTGTCATCCATAGATAAATACATATATAGAGTGATGAATAGATAGATAGATAGATAGATAGATAGATAGATAGATAGAGAGAGAGATAGATAGAGAGATAGATAGTAGATATAGAGCCTTTAAGTGGAGAGTCATGATATGACTTCAAGAAAATAAGCTTACTTTCATTTCTGAGCATTCTTAGAAGCATCTTGGAAGCAAAATGAGGAAGAAAGAGAAATAATAAATTCTATGATAATATTTCTCTACAGAGGAAAATCCAACGTGGCGATAATAAGTAGAATTTTTAAAAGTATGAATACCAAAGAAGCATAGATTATTTCTGAAAGTATGAGGGAATGTTTAATATCTAGACTATAGAAATCAAAACAAACAAACTGAAACACAACCCCAACTCTGTGTAGGTAATAATGAAATTCACAGGAGAAACCTGGAAAAAACATAGTTGGGTGGAACTCAGCATGTTTGTTGACCAAATAAAACTAATCTCATTTGGTCCAAGGCTTAGTTGTATATGGAAGAATTCTAAGACTTGGAAAATCTACAGCCACTTGCTTTCCTAACTCAGAAATCTCAAGTGCACTGGAAAAGGCATTGCTATTTAATGAGAGGT
The DNA here is from genome assembly GCF_947179515.1 of Apodemus sylvaticus. NCBI lineage: Eukaryota > Metazoa > Chordata > Mammalia > Rodentia > Muridae > Apodemus > Apodemus sylvaticus. The sequence goes on along the minus strand of NC_067476.1, from coordinate 93,309,612 downwards.
AAAATTCAAAACTGGAACATTTTTCCAAATTTTAAAATTCTTCATTAGTTTACAAAATAATAGGGATTTGTTATACATAACCATTAAACTTTATTTATATTTATACTCAGTTAAACTCTAACTTGGCCTTATTCTTTCTGTTGTTCTGTGTTATATCCCCCTGCTATAGCCTTAACTATGTTTTCATAACTTTAATAAATAGACACAACCTTTACTTGACATATGAGAGAAGACTCATGAAATCCATTTTATGTCTAATTTTACTTAATATTTATTAGTTGCAATTCATTTCTTAAAACTCTTTTATAGCAATGTGATAGACCAAATATATATTAACAATATGATAAAGAGTAAAAAGTTGTTTACTTTAGTGTGAAATCTCAATTTTAGCATAAAGCTATGATTTTCAAAGTTTCAAACAAAACATAAATTTCATCTTATCTTACTATGGATATATGATACACATTTGTTTACGACATACTTTTGCATTTTAGCTCAAGATTGCATGTATCCTAACTTGAAGGTAATTACTTCTGTATTTTTATCTTTAATTTCAATTACGTATTGTTTGAAGTATACAAAATTGTTAATGTTCTGTTTTTAAATCAATCCAGTCTTCTACTGAGGGGAAAATATCTATTCTCAGGGAAGCAGGAAAAATGGCTGAGTCACCTCACTTCATAATAGGTACATTTTATAGTATAAGTAATTTGAATAGAGATCTAGATGTCTGCATTCTTCCCTTTATCAGGGTCTTTTTGTCCATCCGATATTGATGGTGTTACCAAATAAATAAGGAAAAGGCTAAGGTTATAATGTAACTTCTTCAGAAGAGACCCAGAGAACACGATAAAGACTTTATGTAAGGTTTAGCATCAGTGCTTCTTGCTATTGTATCAAAAACAGATGTGTCATCTCTGAATTTAAGGATTTACAGAGGCAACTTGTGATACTTCTTAGATACCTATGTTTTAAAACCTCTTTGAAGTGATCTGAGAGTCCTAGTAACTCCTATTATCTTACATACCTTGGAATCTCTAGTTAGAGTTTAGTTTTTCTCAAGAGTTATTGATTAGCTAATTAATAGCACAAGATTCTGTCCCTAAAATAACATAAAAAGGGCAGTCATTGTAGATTTTCCAATGTGATCTAAATTGAAATTCATGGAAGAATATATAATTTCTTATAAATAAGTTTCTACATATATATATAGATAGAATATTATATTTATGTATAATTTTTTTCATATTTTTACTAAATAAGTATATTTACCAACAGAATCAGATTTGGAAATTGAATCTCTGGAAGAAACTTTTTCATGTGACAGTGAAGCCAAACAACTACTGGTATAAAGATATTTCAATTGTTTTGTTTAATACTGCTTTTTTGTTGTTTTTCAATGGTATAGCAAAGGATATAATTAAATATATTTTAGGTTACCTTGTTAGTAGTGATTTAAAAAATGTTGCAGTTTTGTTGTAACCCAACTAGTTCCCAAATAATTGTGAGAGGAATATTTTATTTATTTAACAGATTTAAGGCACAAGTGAACAGTATTAATTTTAATCCTCTATGCTAATCTGGCTACTGCCCTCACCTGACTGGGAGGAAGTCCAGCCATATTATCTTCCTTGCTCAACCACTGGCTTATCATCTTTTTATTGAGCAGTCAGGTAATAATTCTGATGCAATGTTTTCACAACATTGAGACAGGAAATTCTCAGAATAAAGATTACAACCAGATGTAGAGGCACAGAAATTAGGATTTGAATAATAAAAGGAATAATCCTTAAATAGCACTAAACAATTATGTCTACATTACCTGATTCCAACTATATTTATGTATTTATTTATTGTTTTGAGTAACAATATTTCTTAATTATCTATAAATTTCATGCAACACATTTTGATAATATTTATCCCATTCTCTTCTAATTCACGCTAGAGCAACACCTTTTTCCTGTTTCTACTTCCAGTCCTCTTCATTTTTTCATTTTTTAATTTTCTTTTAGAAGACACTATATGTCACAGCAAATATCCTGGTTTTCTGTCTCTTACAGTTTTTTCACATTGTGTTCTACAATGTTATCAAAGCATTAAATATATATGTAGTGCCACATGTAGTAATTTGGGGTGAGAACTCAATTAACCGTTGTTCTCTACACTTTGACCAGATCCAATTTTCTGTAATCATCTCTATCTGCTGCAAAAAGAAGCTTTTTTGATGAGGGTGGAAGCTATATTTATCTGGGGGTATAAAGACAAACACTAGCATAGAAGAGAGGTTCTAATATATTTTCCTTTGGGTTCTGTGGCCTCACAAGCCTCAGATAGTTGGATACATTTATAGTGGCAGACATGGATTACCTCCTATTGTACAGGCCTTAATTTCAAGTATAAGTGTGTTGGTTACTCTCAGTCTACAAGTGCCACTTGTTGCATCTAGTATTTCACCTTTCTGGTGCCTGTTAAAGGACTGTAACTCACAGCCATTTTAACTATGTGGATACACAATATGAGAATTAATATCCCTTATGGCTAGCCTTCGTTCCACAATTGGCCTTCTGTGTTTGAGTGTCCTGAATAGCGATGATTATTATTATTGTCAACTCTACTGGATTTGAGATTGCCTTGCAGGTGTTTGTTTGGAATTTTCCGTGAGTATGAGTTGAGGGGAGAATGACTGTGTAGTGTTTTCCCAGCGTGAACACCATCAGTGCGAGCTCGGGGACTATAAGCATGGAATAAAGAAAGAAAAGGAGAAAGCAAGCTGAGCACTGGATTTCAAAGAGAAAAGTGATGAAAACAATAACAACCCAACTTAGCTTCATTAGAATGAGGCAAAACAAAGTATAGTCTCTCCAAATTATGTTAAATTGTTAAGTTAGGATTCAGTGAAGACAGTTCATATTGAGCACTCTTTAAATATTTTGACATTGAAAAATTTGTTATTACGATAAAGGGTGCTTTACAGAAACTGAATATTTCAGTTAAAGGTCATTGTGACACTAAAAGCACAGAAAACTCAGTAGCAAAGCACAACTCTATACAAACCATTAATAGTAAACTATAGATAATTCTAGTGTAGGCAGATCTGCACTGTTAAAGTCATGATACTACTCAGGGTGCACACTGAGTTTACATCCAGATCAAATAGTTATAAGGATGGATCAATGAAGGCATTCAGGATGAGATCTGCAGCAACGGAATAGAGACAAAATATTATCACATGTGTTCCTCATTTGATTCTTTACATACTCAGATGACTAGCAACTAAAAAGAACAGTAAGTATCATATAGTCACTTTTTTATTCTCATATTATTGGCAAGAAAATTCACCTAAAACTGTCTGGCATAATTCAGAGAGTCAATAAAGAAATGCATCTTCTCTTCTACTAAGCATTGCTATTCTCTTTGGAAGTACTTTCTTCATTATATAAAAAAAAAGGTTGCATATCGTATCAAATATTTTCATTTTATTTATTAAAACAAAACAAGTTTATCTCTATTTATTTAAACATCTTCTTTTAAGCTAGTAAACTTTTTAATTTACATAGATCTTGTTTAGATGTGTCTTTGTGCAGTACCTTGAAAGGCAGGTGTGTTTTGGATCCTCTAGAACTTTATGTGTGGTCGGTTATAAGCTACCTGGTATGTGTGCTGGGAACTGACCTGGAGTCTTCTAGAAGGGCAAGAAAGGTTCTTAGTTACTGAGCCACCTCTCCTGCCTTTTAGGGTTTTAAAAAAATTGTTTGCCTATGTGGAAGAGCTTTTACTTGTGTTTATAATCAAGATAACACAGTGTGAATTCTTAATACCATACCTATTTTGTCTCAAGAAATTTCTGCTACTTGACCCAATCTTAATGTTAAGTGTTGTCTTTTACCAATTTGTAGTTAAATTTTATGGCAATGTATATTTAAAAAAACTATCTTATAAAAAAAAGTTATTCAGAGTTATTCATACTTCAAAATTTAGGAGTCTCTGCTTGTGTATATTTTGATGTTTTCTCTGGCCTTCCAGATCAGTTGATATATCCAATGGCCTTATGTTGATAGTGGGTAGAACTGATCTAGAAAGCATTTATCCCACCCGCATTTAAATGTTTTCTAGTCAGTTATAACTCCATTGTTAATATTACAGTGTAATTTATTTTAAAATTAGAAATTCAGATACTCATAAAAATTAATTATAAAATATTTATGCAGCTTATGGCTGATATTGACTTTTTATTATGTGTTTCTAAGTATCTTCCACAAATAGATGATAGCCATTTTTCTGGAGCAACAAATGAAGGACCAGAAAATAATTTAGAGGTGCAAATAAAAGGTAGGAATAAGATTGTTTTTAAAAGTTACACCTATGTTGCCATATATACATACATATAACACATATACAACCTGCTTTTTTCTGTATAATGTAACAGAATCATGGATATTGGAAGAGAAGACACAACCACCACTTTACTAAATCAGCATACAATAAGATTCTTTAAAATGTCTAAACTAAAGGGAGATATAGCAAGTAGCCAGAAGAGTAGCAATAATTTGGATGGGAAAAGAACAAATTTTATGAGTCTTCCAATAACACTACACTGTTTTTGAAGCACCTGGTCATTGATAGCCAATCATTCTCTACAAATAATTTATTTTACTAATAAAGCTTTATTATACATTTTGATTTTTAGAGATTAATATATTTTTTCAGGACAATATATGAAAAAATTAGCTACAAATTTAACTATATCCATGTTTTAATTTTCATTCAGTATGTTTTTGCACATTGTTTCTCAATTAGAAACAACAAAAAGGTCTAAGTGTAATAAACAAACTAAAATTCTCCAAACTTATGGTAACCACTGATAAAGGTAGCCAGTGTAATTCAGTTCCATTTTTAACCATGCTTGAATGATGTTTTATAAAAGATTGTCTGTTTGTCTTTTCAGAATCTGCAAAGAAAGTTCCATACTTGAAGGTAATAACTTCTACATAATTGTTTAAGATGATAAAACATATTTCTGTAGACTTGTAACAATTGTTAAATTTCTTGTTTTAAAATCCATCCAGACAGCCAATGAAATGAATGACCCTATTCAAAATAAATGTTCAGAAAATAAGGATGAAGAAACATTAAACTCAGGTATTCTCAAATACCATTCATTCTGCAAAGAAGGACTTGAAATTATTTGAAATACACAGAGTTCTAAATTATAATTTAGTGAAATCTGATTCAGGATATTTTGACTGAGTATTCCAAAAGCTATCGTTGGCACAGGAAATACAGTGATACAGTCTTTGGACAATCAACATTATTTATTCATTTGCATCTTTTTATTGGAGAGAAATATGTTATTTAGAAGAGTTTGTAATGCTTCCATATGACAGATAGAGGGTCCCAGCACAGTGGGAGCTCTGAGGAAAATTCATGTCCCAGCAACTGTGACAACTTCCTGGTGGAGTCTTTGAAGAACATCAGGAAACCTCTTACATTTAGAATTCTCTATATTCACCCCAACTGGTAACAGACTAATTTTTAAAATATCAGTATACAAAGTGCTAGGTGATTCTCACAATCTAAGTGCTGTCCATCCTTGTATTTACAGCTTCTCTTCTTCTACCCATCCCTGTTTCACTGTTACAGTTCAAAGAATGTTACCACCATCTCCTCGTTATTAGACCAACATACACCACACTAATCATTTGCATACTTTCTAGTTCTTATGTAGCATGGATTTACCATTTTATTTTGTTCTAAGTATATCTCAATCATTCATTAACTGTCAAATCTGACTCAAAGTCAAGAATATTTAGCCCTGACTCTTGAACTCATTAAAATCCATGGCCAGCACATAGCAGCACATGATAAATGAGCATTTATTTTAATATAAATAATTGCTTGTGCAAATACATTCATGACTGCCAACCGAATACATGAAAAAAAGCACATAAATGATAGATTATAATTGAAATGGCAATGATTCAGATAAAAAGCAAACAAACACTAGACTAATATACTGGAAAATATATATAGTTGTGGGGGGAAACAAAATTATAGTCAAGAAAAATCGCTCCTGGAACAGTGAGTTCTAATAGAATGATTTGAATTTACTAAATCTTGGACACTAACTTTTCAACAGTAACGGACATGATATTTACAAAATAAGGTATAAAACCTTCCCAACACTAGTTGCATGAATAAAATGCCTAGCTAGCTTTAAAGTGTCACTCGAGCAAAATAGAAAATACTGTCCAATCTTAGTGTATTTGAGTGCATGTATTTACATATTTCTTGAAAGGAATTTACTTATGCTTAGTGGGATGATATGTTCAATTGTATAAAATGTGTGTACATTTCTTGAGCATGGGGGTACTGTACTGTCTCTATAAGTAATGCAATGTAGGTCTTCATAAAAGGCATTTATTTTCAGTATCAAGGATTATACAAACAAGGATTAAACACATTGAACTTTTTGATTAGGGTATTAAATGGCCATTTGCATTAGCATCAATATTTTACAGTTTGTAGGTATTGCATAAAATCCATGTTACCTGAATCCTACTTTGTAATAATTACATATATGGTTTTGTCATCAGAAATAACTATAACATCTATATCAGAAGAAGAAGAAGAATGTCCTGATGCCAGAGGAAAAACACAATCAATGGTACTTAAGTTTGTTTTAATTACTAATATAGTAATAATAAACAGTGCAAAATAGGTAAAAGGAACTTTTCTTCAGACTGACCTGCAGAATCTGTAGGCAATGATTTAATATTATATTTTAATACTGACTTAACTAGTTTAGATAATTAATATATTTTAAGAATCTGAAATAACATAACTGAAACTTATTTTAGTCACATTGCTAACTGTTCTTAGCAATATATGTATATATATATATATGTGTGTGTGTGTGTGTGTGTGTGTGTATAATATATAATTCTCAAATGATTAAAACATTTATGTTGCTTAATGCTTATGTTGGTATTCATGATCAACAACCCTAGAATCTGATTCATGCCAAAGGGCTGTCATTTCCAGTAAGTAAAATATTTTTTTACTTTAGTGAGTAAGTAAGAAGTAAAAGGTTTCTTTATGAATAAGTACTTATAACATTTAAGTTTCAATTATTCATCCAATGAATTATTTATTGATCTAATTTTTACATGTCTTTAAGCAAACCAGACCAATGGATATTGTTTATTTAGTCACTGTCAAAAATCAAAGAGAAGAAAATATTGGCATTAGTCAAGAGAAAGGTAAGACATCATAATATAAATCATCTTTTGGTGGATACTTATTTAAAACAGGCCTAAGATACTCTGCTAGAGTATCTCAGATACCCTAGAAAAATTAGATCTAAGAAATTAATTAAATAATATAATATCTAAAATGGCAATAATTTAATTATTTAATAAAATGTGGGCTGGTGCAAGGTCTTAGCTGTTAATATCTAGGGTCACAAACAAAAGGAATTTAAGTGATGAATGTTCCAAATAAAATCACCATGGCAGGTCTATAATGCCTGAGTGATATTAGGATCTAAAGATGAGTGATGATTAATGATGATTTTAAAAGATAGGGGGACAGAGAGTAGTGGAGGAAAGTTAAATGGTTTTACCAACATGTGTCTAATAGTTCAGACTAAGTGTTTTTATCTTTTTGTCTTCAGTATTGGGTCATAAAATTGTAGAGTTTATATATATATATATATATATATATATATATATATATATATATATATATATATAGTGTAGATCATCAGTCATATGTGTACAACATGTAGTACAAATCATCTCTAAATCAAAATATAATCTAGTTTATGATAAGCTTTAGAATAGCAAATGGAAAGAATCAAGTGTGTAAGTGTGAGTGTGGTATGTGTGTGTGTGCGGGGGAGAGAGAGAGAGAGAGAAAAATAGTCAGGAGTGACATCTAAAGATGAAAATCTCCCTCTTTTTTATTGGATATTTTATTTATTTACAATTCAAATGAAATTCTATCCAGATTCTATGAGGGTACTACCCTATCCCGCCACCAACTGGCAGCTTTCTGCCCTTGAATCTCCCTACACTGGAGCATCGAGCCTTCACAGGACCAAGGGCCTCTCCTCCCATTGATGCCCTAAAAACTCATCCTCTGCTACATTTGTGGCTGAAGCAACAGGTCCCTCCAAGTGTACTCTTTGTTTGGTGGTGTAGTTCCTAGAAGCTCTAGGGGAGGGACTGGTTGGTTCATATTGTTTTTCTTCCTATGGGGTTGCAAATTCTTTCAGTCCCTTCTCTAACTCCTCAATTGGGACCCCATGCTCAGTCCAAAGGTTGGCTGAGAGCATCTTCTTCTGTATTTTTCAGGCTCTGGTAGAGCCTCTCAGGAGACAGCTATATATCAGGCTCCTGTTAGCAACCACTGCTTGGCAACCACAATAGTGTCTGGGTTCTGTGTCTGTATATGAGATATGGTACTGCCCCTAGGTGGGGCAGTCTCTGGATGGCCTTTCTTTCAGTCTCTGTTCTACTCTTAGTCTCAGTATTTCCTCCCTTGAGTATTTTGTTTCCCCTTCTAAGAAGGACTAAAGAATCCACACTTTGGTCTTCCTTCTTGACCTCATATGGTCTGTGATTTGTTATCTTGGGCATTCTGTTCTTTTGCGCTAATATCTACTTGTTGGTGACTGCATACCATATGTGTTCTTTTGTGATTGGGTTACCTCACTCTGGATGATATTTTCTATTTCCATTCATTTACCTAAGAATTTTATGAAGTTATTGTTTTTAATAACTGACTAGTACTCCATTGTGTAAATGTACCACATTTTCTGTATGTGTTCCACTGTTGAGGGACATCTGGTATCTTTCCAGCTTCTGGCTATTATAAATATGACAACAATGAACAGAGTGGAGCATGTGTTCTTGTTATATGTTGGAGCATTTTTTCGTATAAACCCAGGAGTATAGCTGGGTCCTCAGTACTATGTCCAATTTTCTGAGGAACTGCCAGACTGATTTCCAGAGTGGTTGTACCAAGCTTGCAATACCACCAACAATGGAGGAGTGTTCTTCTTTCTTCACATCTTTACCAGCATCTGCTATCACCTGAGTTTTATCTTAGTCATTCTGACTGATATAAGATGGGCCCCTAGTTCTGGAAAGACCCAGTGTAGCAGTATAAGACAAAACCAGAACAGGGAAGTGGTAAGGGATGGGTGGGAGAACAGAGGGAGGGAAGGGGGCTTATGTGACTTTCGGGGAGTGGGGAACCAGAAAAGGGGAAATCATTTGAAATGTAAATAAAAAATATATCGAATAAAATTTAAAAAAAAAGATGGAATCTCAGAGTTGTTTTGATTTGCATTTCCCTGATGGCTAAGGATGTTGACCATTTCTTAAATTGAGAGAACTTACAGGTTGTACAAACATGATATAACTCAAAAAATTTTATGATACATGATTTTGAAGGAAAGTCTGTGTTTACCATACTGTTGATACTTTCATTAATATCTAACCTGGGATTATGTTCAAAATGAAAATTTGGAATTGGTTGCTCTGAAATTCACATGTATAACAAACTTTCAGGTTGAATATATCCTGTTAGTGCTCCATACAAAGTGTGCAGAGCAATTGTTTGGATATTTTAAAGAAACTTATAAGCAAATCCACTGGGCAATAGTTCAAAACATAACAAAATAAAGAATTCTCCATTTCTCTACCACTGAGAAATGTCACCGCCATTACAAAGAGCTCAGAGAAAAATCCATATTTCCATGTGATTATAAATTTTCTCATTCTCTATTATTCTATACTGCTTCCAGATGTGTAATTCTAGTTTTATCACCTCTGGGAATAAAGAAGAGGGACTTGAAAGATGGCATCACTGGAGAATGTAGGAGAGATTTAGAGGGTACATGAGAAAAGCAGACCTTAAGTAGGCGAACTGCAGGTAGACAGAAAACAATCACCTATGCAAATTTCATGTTAATAATAATAAAAAGAAAATGTTCTGCAGAAGCCTTTGAATTTGATTCACTTCCACTGAAATCAAAGACTATGATTTCTAGTGCATAGCTTGTTGGAGAGACAAGAAAATGGAGGTGTGTGCTGACAAATGCATGCAGCAACTAAGTTGTACAAGTATGACACATCAAATACATATGGTTCAGTTATTTGAGGCAATCAGGTGCTATTGGTTTGAATTCTGAATCATGCCTTCTGTTTGCCATAACAGCAAATTTCTAGTAATCCAGTGATTTGGTGAAAATCTTTTGGTTACTGATACTGTAAATCATATCAATGCAATTTGAAACAAACATGTTTATTAATTAATTTCTATGTGTGTGTCTTATATTTCACCACTTTTAACTGATACAAAATGTTATTATTATTTTTTTTTCAGTTTTTACCATCCCATTATAATATATCTTTAAATTTCCTCTTTTGAAGTATCTATTAAAAGGTTTTTTTTTCTGTTAAAAGTTTTTAGAAGTACACAGTACAATGAAAATGATTAGGTCATAGAAGTAGCTCACATGCATTCAAAAGGGTACTATTTCAATCACAATCATGAAGATCCAAGCTGACCAGTTCATAAGAGTTTCTTACCTAAGAGAGTTATGCTTCTCTCTGAAAATTTTAAGCCAAATTGTGCTGCCAAAATTATAATATAAAGTGGAGATAGTGAAATATTCACATTTAAATAATGTTAAAATATTTAATTAAAATTAGCAACTGTGTATTTAATCTATTATCAGGTTTAGTAGTTAAAGGGACATCTGAGGTATTTTGGAATTTTTGGGTTTTCTTTTGGAAAAAACATCAAGTACAATTAAATCTATAAAATTTTTTCCAGGTTACTTCTCTTGCCTTGCATTTCTTTCCTAACTGGGACAAAATAGAAGAAATAAAATCAAAGTCTGTCAATATCCCCCCAATTAAATTGCTATTCCCAAACCTAATCATGAGAATTTTTTCTCGTATAAAATTTTCTTCATTTCATTATTCATGTGTGATAATGATGTGTAATTGATGTATACAATATCTTTGATATTTTAGACTCTCCTGAGGAACATCCTGAATCTCAGGTAACAATTCACAATTATTACTTATCATTAGCCTAATATTGTATGAAATATAGAAGTTGTAAATTTATTGTTTGCAATCTCATACAGTGTAGCACTGAAAAGACTTATTCCATTGCACATGAAGAATCAGACACAAATCAGGAGGACTCATCACATGCAGGTAAATCTTGCAGTATTAGATTGTCTTAATTCTTTTCCTTTGTTCCCTAAGTTTCATTGGTGTTCTTTTTATCAACAATGTAAAATAATTATAGTTTAATTCTTGACAACATTATTTACTGGATTAACATAATGTATTTAAAGTTGTATAAATTCATTTACTTACCTTGCTATGTATCAGTACACAAAATTTCAGCTTACAAGTATCTATGTTTCTAAGAGATTTTATAACTTAAATGATAAATTTTCATTTTTCTGCTCACACTTAATAGTATATACCAAAATGATGGTGTAAGGGATATTTTCTTGTGCCCTCAGCTCTTCCAGAAAATGGCACAACTAATTTCTTTGAAACTAAAGGATTGGTACAGACTATACTTGCCAGTTCAAATTAGATAACAGTTATTAGATCATCTATACATATCTGTATCTTAATGTCCAAGATAAGTGTTTTGTCAACTCAACACAAGATCGAGTCATTTGGGAAGAGGAAAGATAAGTAGAGAAAAGACATTTCTCTATTAATCTGTTATGCAGAAAGGCACATCCCACTTGGGGTTGTATCATTCCTGGACAGGAGGTCCTTGATTATATATAGAAGCAGGGTGAACAAACCAATAAGAATAAGACCTTCAAGGAGCACTCCTTTAAGACTTTTGTTTCTGAACTTGCCTCTAAATTCTTGCCTTCCATTTCTGTGAGCATCTCTTTCTAACATTAGTGTGTTATTGTGTGTTGTAAGATATGTGTGCATGTTGTTTATGAAGAGGGCACATTTGTGTATGTCTGTAGGAACAAGGGTATACTATCGTGAATGTGTACACATCAGAGGTCAACTTTGAGTGTCTGTCCTTGCCTTCTGTTCTTTTTGAGTTAGGTACTCATATTTTATTCTGAATATTCCAGACTAGCTAGGTATTAGCTTCATATTCTCATATTATAAATTGTCATCTAATCATTAGTGTTCTGGAATTACAGACTTGTGCTCTTATGTCAAAATTCACATAAGATCTGAGGGTATATTTATATGTACATGTGTAATAATCTGTATTCTCTCTGTGTGTCATTTGCTCTGGTCTTACAAACAGACTGTGATGGCAGCATCACCATCTCTAAGGTCTCAAAAGTTGTTTACATCTGGGCTCTGTTAACACCTTCTTTAAAGCCTCATATGCTTTATTCTCATATATATCTTTAAGGTGATTCTGAATGAGTCATGTCAATATTACTTCTAAAATATTATCACTGATACATTTATTTACAGTCTTTTTTCAGTTTTTTATTCGATATATTCTTTATTTACATATCAAAAGATTTCCCCTTTTCTGGCTCCCCACTCCCCAAAAGTCCTATAAGCCCTCTTCCTTCCCCCTGTTCCCCCCATCTACTCTTTCCCACTTCCCTGTTCTGGTATTCTACTATACTCTTGCACTGAGTCTTTCCAGAACCCTGGGCCACTCCTCCATTCTTCTTGGACATCATTTAATATGTGGATTATGTCTTGGATATTCAAAGTTTCTAGGCTAATATCCACTTCTCAGTGAGTGCATACCACGATTTTGAGACTTAGTATGATATTCTCCAGTTCCATCCATTTGTCTAAGAATTTCAAGAATTCATTGTTTCTAATGGCTGAATAGTAGTACTCCATTGTGTAAATATGTATAGTCTCTACAGTTTAACTCTATAACCTTATAGAGAATAAATCACTTTATAACATAAAAAGAATGCTTATATAATGACAGTATTAATTTGTTAACAGTATTTTAGAAGAAGAGGATTATTTAGATATGTGAAGGAAAAATTTACATTGCAAATAGTAACGTGTGGTATCTTTAATAATTTAGGTTGCAAACCCCATAGGAAGCAATGCAAGGTACATAGAATAGGGGAACAATCATGAAAGAAAATTATGTGTAATACTCTAAATCTTCAGAGAAGACCAAGGTATCAAAAAAGTAGATGAAAACACATAGGAACTTACCGAATGAGAGGTATAAAACTAATAATACCTGGATAGAGAAACGTTTTACTAAACATGGAGAAGTTGGTTTTACAAGGTAATGAACAGAGTCCAGGATGATGGTGTTTGATTACATCTATATTTCAGTGTCTTTCTTGTGTTGCATGCATATCCTTCCATAGAATACTTATATTTGAATCTTTAAGCCTGTACACTGTGAGCATGACATCCTCTGCTGATCCTTCCCTGAGGTATCTGTGTTGTCGATACTTTTATTTCTATCTATAAATATCCAATTAAAGGATAAGCCTAATTGTAATTTGTAATAAAAATTTATTTTCCCAATGTGTTATAGTATACTAAGCAAACAAACAAAAAATGACCTCTAGCTATGCTATAAATATATCATCAATCTAAATTTTCCTTGTCTGTTTTAATGACATATGTGACTCTACAGAACAAGTTGTTGAACTGACATCAGAAGAAGAACAACCAAAGGAAGACAACAATGACAACAAGCAGTGCTTGGTACATACATTTAAATATTTACATTAATACTTTATTTGTTTATAGTTAAGAGACAATGTTTACATTTAAAATACATTTGTGAATCAGTAAATATATAAGTATTTTTATTTATGTGTAAAATTAATACCTTTCAAATTAGTTAGGAATTTCAGAATATTTTTAGCATTGATAGTAACTAATAATCAAATGTCTTTTTATATATCTCAAATTTTATAAATCATTTTTCATAATACATTTTTATAATAATTTATACCATTATTTTTATATGTGAGCCATGTTTTTTATAGTTAACAGCATCAATTCTTTATCATATATAGTAAAAATGTTGACAATGAATATTTTAACAATTGATATTTTAAGTATAAATACATATATATAATATATATGTACTGAATATGTTCCTATATACTATAAATTTTAAATTGAGTTACATCTGTCAATCTCTGCTACCTAATTCTAATTTCAAAGTCATTCATTCCAAAATATTGGCTGATAAATATCTTCTAAATTTTTTCTTTTGCCCACATGCACAAGTACATTATTTCCTAAAAAGGCACTGATAAAAAGTATAGTGATAAGGTAAGAGTATAACATTATCAATTTGCAGTTAAAAGTTGATATATTTGCAGTTGTTTTTTTATAACTATGAATACACAGACTTTTATGTATTTTATATAATTTTAGGTACATAGATCACATAACTCCTTATGACATTTCAGACATTTATGACATATCCTTACTGTTAAGTTTCCCCTCAGTCTTAGTCAGTGTTCTACTGCCGTGAAGAGACACCATAACCATGACAACTCTTTTTGATTATTTTAATTTTAGTAGAGCTTAACATCTTGGCTCTTACTATGGTACAAACCCAAGTAAGAACAATTTTTAGACATTGGAGTTCATTGGAATAAGGCTGCACTTCAGTGTCCCTCACATCACCATAAGACTTTACTTCCATTGTAGACAAGTTAAGAGTTGTCAGTTCTGCTGGGCTAAGGAATGAATTATAGGCACCATTATTTGGATACAGATTTCCTACTATGGTCAAAGCTATTTGACTTGAGTGATTGCCATCCTTTTCTTTTTTTTTTTTTTTTGATTTTTTTTTATTCGATATAATTTATTTACATTTCAAATGATTTCCCCTTTTCTAGCCCCCCCACTCCCCGAAAGTGCCGCAAGCCCCATTCTCTCCCCCTGTCCTCCCACCCACCCCTTCCCACTTCCCGGTTCTGGTTTTGCTGAATACTGTTTCACTGAGTCTTTCCAGAACCAGGGGCCACTCCTCCTTTCTTCTTGTACCTCATTTGATGTGTGGATTATGTTTTGGGTATTCCAGTTTTCTAGGTTAATATCCACTTATTAGTGAGTGCATACCATGATTCACCTTTTGAGTCTGAGTTACCTCACTTAGTATGATATTCTCTAGCTCCATCCATTTGCCTAAGAATTTCATGAATTCATTGTTTCTAATGGCTGAATAGTACACCATTGTGTAGATATACCACATTTTTTGCATCCACTCTTCTGTTGAGGGATACCTGGGTTCTTTCCAGCATCTGGCAATTACAAATAGGGCTGCTATGAACATAGTAGAACATGTATCCTTATTACATGGTGGGGAGTCTTCAGGGTATATGCCCAGGAGTGGTATAGCAGGATCTTCTGGAAGTAAGGTGCCCAGTTTTCGGAGGAACCGCCAGACTGATTTCCAGAGTGGTTGTACCAATTTGCAACCCCACCAGCAGTGGAGGAGTGTTCCTCTTTCTCCACACCCTCTCCAACACCTGCTGTTTCCTGAATTTTTAATCTTAGCCATTCTGACTGGTGTAAGATGAAATCTTAGGGTTGTTTTGATTTGCATTTCCCTAATGACTAATGAAGTTGAGCATTTTTTAAGATGCTTCTCCGCCATCCGAAGTTCTTCAGGCGAGAATTCTTTGTTTAACTCTGTACCCCATTTTTTAATAGGGTTGTTTGGTTTTCTAGAGTCTAACTTCTTGAGTTCTTTATATATATTGGATATTAGCCCTCTATCTGATGTAGGATTGGTGAAGATCTTTTCCCAATTTGTTGGTTGCCGATTTGTCCTCTTGATGGTGTCCTTTGCCTTACAGAAACTTTGTAATATTATGAGGTCCCATTTGTCAATTCTTGCTCTTAGAGCATACGCTATTGGTGTTCTGTTCAGAAACTTTCTCTCTGTGCTGATGTCCTCAAGGGTCTTCCCCAGTTTCTTTTCTATTAGCTTCAGAGTGTCTGGCTTTATGTGGAGGTCCTTGACCCATTTGGATTTGAGCTTAGTACAAGGAGACAAGGATGGATCAATTCGCATTCTTCTACATGCTGACCTCCAGTTGAACCAGCACCATTTGTTGAAAAGGCTATCTTTTTTCCATTGGATGTTTTCAGCCTCTTTGTCGAGGATCAAGTGGCCATAGGTGTGTGGGTTCATTTCTGGATCTTCAATCCTGTTCCATTGATCCTCCTGCCTGTCACTGTACCAATACCATGCAGTTTTTAACACTATTGCTCTGTAGTATTGCTTGAGGTCAGGGATACTGATTCCCCCAGATTTCCTTTTGTTGCTGAGAATAGTTTTAGCTATCCTGGGTTTTTTGTTGTTCCAGATGAATTTGATAATTGCTCTTTCTAACTCTGTGAAGAATTGAGTTGGGATTTTGATGGGTATTGCATTGAATCTGTATAGTGCTTTAGGCAAAATGGCCATTTTAACTATATTGATTCTACCGATCCATGAGCATGGGAGGTTTTCCCATTTTTTGAGGTCTTCTTCCATTTCCTTCTTCAGAGTCTTGAAGTTCTTGTCATACAGATCTTTCACATGTTTGGTAAGAGTCACCCCAAGATACTTTATACTGTTTGTGGCTATTGTGAAGGGGGTCATTTCCCTAATTTCTTTCTCAGCCTGCTTATCCTTTGAGTATAGGAAGGCCACTGATTTGCTTGAGTTGATTTTATAACCTGCCACTTTGCTGAAGTTGTTTATCAGCTGTAGGAGCTGACCATGTGGTTTTGTTCTTTGAGTCTGTTTATGTAGTGGATTGTATTGATGGATTTCCGTATATTGAACCAACCCTGCATTCCCAGGATAAAGCCTACTTGATCATGGTGGATGATCGTTTTGATGTGTTCTTGGATTCGGTTGGCAAGAATTTTATTGAGTATTTTTGCATCGATGTTCATAAGGGAAATTGGTCTGAAGTTCTCTTTCTTTGTTGGATCTTTGTGTGGCTTTGGTATCAGCGTAATTGTGGCTTCGTAGAAGGAATTGGGTAGTGTTCCTTCTGTTTCTATTTTGTGGAATAGTTTGAAGAGTATTGGTGTTAACTCTTCTTTGAAGGTCTGGTAGAATTCTGCACTGAAGCCATCTGGTCCTGTGCTTTTTTTGGTTGGAAGACTTTCTATGACTCCTTCTATTTCTTTAGGCATTATGGGACTGTTTAGATGGTCTAATTGGTCCTGAGTTAATTTTGGTATTTGGTATCTGTCAAGGAAATTGTCCATTTCCTCCAGATTCTCCAGTTGTGTTGAGTATAGGCTCTTGTAGTAGGATCTGATGATTTTTTGGATTTCCTCAGTTTCTGTTGTTATATCTCCCTTTTCATTTCTAAGTTTGTTAATTTGGATACTTTCTCTGTGCCCTTTGGTCAGTCTGGCTATGGGTTTATCTATCTTGTTGATTTTCTCAAAGAACCAGCTCCTGGACTTGTTGATTTTTTGTATGGTTCTCTTTGTTTCTACTTGATTGATTTCGGCCCTGAGTTTGATGATTTCCTGCCTTCTACTCCTCCTGGGCGAAATAGCTTCTTTTTGTTCTAGGGCTTTCAGGTGTGTCATTAAGCTGGTAATGTATGCTCTCTCCATTTTCTTTTTGGAGGCACTCAGGGCTATGAGTTTTCCTCTTAGCACTGCTTTCATTGTGTCCCATAGATTTGGGTATGTTGTGTTTTCATTTTCATTGTGTTCTAAAAAGTCTTTAATTTCTTTCTTTATTTCTTCCTTGACCAAGGTATCATTGAGTAGAGTATTGTTCAGTTTCCACGTGTATGTGGGCTTTCTGTTGTTTCTGTTGCTATTGAAGACCACTTTTACTCCATAGTGATCAGATAGGAGGCATGGGATTAGTTCGATCTTCTTATATTTGTTGAGGTCTGTCTTGTGACCAATTATATGGTCGATTTTGGAGAAGGTACCATGAGGTGCTGAGAAAAAGGTATATTCTTTTGTTTTAGGATAGAATGTTCTATATATATCTGTTAAATCTAATTGGTCCAAAGCTTCAATTAGTTTCATTGTGTCCCTGTTTAGTTTCTGTTTTCCTGATCGGTCCATTGAGGAAAGTGCAGTGTTGAAGTCACCCACAATTATTGTGTTAGGTGCAATGTGTGCTTTTAGTTTTAATAAAGTTTCTTTTACGAAAGAGGGTGCCCTTGCATTTGGGGCATAGATGTTCAGGATTGACAGTTCTTCTTTTTGTATTTTTTCTTTGACCAGCAAGAAGTGTCCCTCAGGGTTCTTTTCAACCTACAAGTAACAGGTTACATTCATTTACGACTTTTTATGTGCATTAACATGGTTTTTCTGTGAAGTCATTCAACTGTTTCAGTGAACAATGGTTCTGCTTGGAGGGTAGCACAGGGATTAGGTGAGTACAAGATTCTGGTTCATTGACTGTGATGATTTTGAAAAGCATTCATCTAAGAAAAAGAGTTACTTTAAAGTCATCTTCTAAATTGATACAATAATTATAAATACCAAGAAAACATTTAGTCCCACTCTTTGTTGTTCTCTTACAAGCCACCTCCCGAATTAATTTTCTAGATTTCTTTTGGCAGTATAAATAGTTTTGAAATATGTAAGCTGTTCTGAAAACCATAGCACAGTGTAAAAACATCAAATAAACAATCTTACCAATAGAGAGGCTGAGATAGAAGAATGATTTCAAGACCATTATGTGGTACACAGCAAGACATGGTCATGTATAAAGAAGCAGAAAGTGTATATATATTGCACAATATTGGGCATATTTCTCCAATTGCCAAATTAGAGAGACCACTTGGTGACAGCCAAAAAATTCTAATTCCTCATATTTTTAAATTTCAATTGATTAGGACATGGTGGTAATATTAATTTTTACATTAAGAGATTTTTAAGGAAAAGTGATTGCTACTTCACATTATTTGTCATTAGAAGTAGAATTATGTTTGTGTGGGTTTGTTGAAAGACTACTTTCTTGCTTCTTCTAAAATGTAGTTTCCCCCCTTTTTGATGTTTTCCATGTACTCTCCTTTGTAGGGCTGGATTTGTGGAAAGATACTGTATAAATTTGGTTTTGTCAAGGAATATCGTGGTTTATCCGTCTATGGTAATTGAGAGTTTTGCTGAGTATAGTAGCCTGGGCTGGCATTTGTGTTCTCTCAGAGTCTGTATGACATCTGCCTAGGATCTTCTAGCTTTCATAGTCTCTGCTGATATGTCTGGTGTAATTCTGATAGGTCTTCTTTTATATGTTACTTGGCCTTTTCCCCTTACTGCTTTTAATATTCTTTCTTGTTTAGTGCATTTGGTATTTTGATTATTATGTGACAGGAGGAATTTTTTTTCTGGTCATGTCTATGTGGAGTTCTGTAGGCTTCTTGTATGTTCATGATCATCTCTTTCTTTAGGTTAGGTAAATTTTCTTCTATGATTTTGTTGAAGATATTTACTGGCCCTTTAAGTTGGGAATCTTCACTCTCTTCTATACCTATTATCCTTAGGTTTTGTCTTATGATTGTGTCATGGTTTTCCTGGATGTTTTGGCTTAGGAGCATTTTGCATTTTGCATTTTTCTTTGACTGTTGCTTCAATGTTTTCTATGGTATCTTCTTCACCTGAGATTCTTTCTTTTATCTCTTGTATTCTGTTGTTGATGATTTTATCTATGACTCCTGATATCTCTTAAGTTTTTTTTAGTTACAATTTTTTCTCACTTTGTGGTTTCTTTTAGCTCCATTTTTAGATCCTGGATGGTTTTGTTCATTTCCTTTGCCTGTTAGATTATGTTTTCCTGTAATTCTTTAAGGAATTCTTTTAAGAAGCCTCTGTAAGGGCCTCTAGCTGTTTACCTGTGTTCTCCTGTATTTCTTCAAAGGAAATATATATGTCCTTTCTAAAATCCTCTATCATTATCAAGAGAAGTGATTTTAGATCTGAATCTTGCTTTTGCAATGAGGTGGTGTATCCAGGACTTACTATGGTGGAAGAAATGGGTTCTTATGATGCCAAGTCACCTTGTTTTCTGTTGCTTATGTTCTTACACTTGCCTTCCACCATCTGGTTATCTCTAGTGCTATATCTGACTATAGCCTGTCCTTCCTGTGATCTTGGTTGTTTCAGAACTTCTCAGAGTCAAGCTGTCTCTGTTATCCTGTCATTCTGTGTGATTCTGTGATCCCGAGATCCTGGGTGTGTCAGAGTTCCTGGGAATCAAACTGTCTCTGGGATCCTGAGATCCTGGTGTGAGCAAGCTCCTGGGATCCTGGGATCCTGAGATCCTGGGTGGGTAAAAGTGCCTGGGAGTGGAGTTTCCTCTGGGTGTTGTGAGATTGACTGTGGAGTTTGTGCCCAGGGTCTGTCCAGGGCACCAACCCAGACAGACTCAAAGGAACCTGTGTCACAGTATGGAAGAGTTCCTGCTTGCTGTGTCCCACTGGTTCCAGTAACTCCTGGTGTTGGGATAGATTTTATGTCTTCCTCACCTCTAATTTTGCCATTTGTTACATGATGAAAGTTTGATTATGTTGTAGATTTCTGATGATGGTGCCAAAATTATACACACTAACAGTACCTCGACTTTTTTTTTATAATTTTCTTTTTTGTTGCATATCTTATTCATGCTAAAGAATGACTTCTTCAAATGATTCCTAATTGAGGGTTTTCATGGTCAGCCAACAATAGAAGGATTAAGTGCTTAATTTTGTGTCTTTGATCTATTATTCTCTCTAATTTCTTAATATTAGAGAAGATAGGGATTACATTGAAAGTAACAATCTGTGAAGGGAATGATATCTTCAGGATATCCTTAGTGCTTTGCTACAAAACAAAATATATCAACTTACCCTTATTTCAGTGCTGAAAATTAAATTTAAAAAATGCTGAATTCTGACATTAATTGTAATTTGGATGTGTCCAATCTAAAAGAGCACAGATATTTTCCATAAACACCTTAAACACCTGTGGTTCCAATATTGGAGGCAATGGTAAAAGTCTTATGGTATTGGAAAGCAGCAGTTAGAGCTTGAATAGGCCAAGTAGACCTTTCAGGTGTTTTAATGTTCAATAATTTTTGTATTAGTTGAACATCAAAAAGTAGGGAGTTACTAGTTTCTAAGTAAAGGTATGGGTATATCCTGAATTTAAAAGAAGACCATCAATTTCAACAAATGGTGCTGGTTGAATTGGAGGTCAGCATGCAGAAGAATGCAAATTGATCCATTCTTATCTCCATGTACTACACTTCACTCCAAGTGGATCAAGGACCTCCATGTAAAACCAGACACACTGAAAGTAATAGAAAAGAAACTGGGGAAGACCCTTGAGGACATGGGCACAGGGGAAAAGTTCCTGAACAGATCACCAATAGCTTATGCTTTAAGATCAAGAATTGACAAATGGGACCTCATAAAATTACAAAGTTTCTGTAAGGCAAAGGACACTGCTAAAAGGACAAAACAGCAACCATCAAATTGGGAAAGGATATTCACCAACCCCACATCTGATAGAGTGCTAATATCCAATATATACAAAGAACTCAAGAAGTTAGACCCCAGGGAACCAAATAACCCTATTAAAAATGGGGTACAGATCTAAACAAAGAATTTTCACCTGAAGAAATTCGGATGGCCAAGAGGCACCTTAAGAAGTGCTCAACATCATTAGTCATTAAGGAAATGCAGATCAAAACAACCCTGAGATTTCACCTTACACCAGTCAGAATGGCTAAGGTCAAAAACTCAGGACACAGCAGGTGTTGGCAAGGATGTGGAGAAAGGGGAACACTCCTCCACTGCTGGTGAGGCTGTAAGATGGTACAACCACTGTGGAAATCAGTCTGAAGGTTCCTCAGAAAACTGGACATGACACTTTCAGAGGACCCTGCTATACCTCTCCTGGGCATATACCCAAAGGATTCCCCGGCATGCAATAAAGACACATACTCCATTATGTTCATAGCAGCCTTATTTATAAAAGCCAGAAGCCGGAAAGAACCCAGATGCCCCTCAAAGGAGGAATGGATACAGAAAATGTGGTATATTTACACAGTGGAATACTACTCAGCAATTAGAAACAATGAATTCACAAAATTTTTAGGCAAATGGTTTGATCTGGAAAATATCATTCTAAGTGAGGTAACCCAATCACAAAAGAATACACATGGAATGCAATCGCTGATAAGTGGATATTAATTAGCCCAGAAGCCCTGAATACCCAAGGTACAAATTGCATAACTAATGACTCCCATGAAGAAGTATGGAGAGGGTCCTGATCCTGGAAAGGATTGATCTAGCATTGGAAGGGAATATAAGGACAGAGAAAAAGGAGGGAGGTGATTGGAGAAGGGATGGAGAGAAGAAGGTTTATGGGACATATGGGGAGGGGGGATCCGGGAAAGGGGAAATCATTTGGAATGTAAACAAAGAATATAGAAAATAAAAATATTAAAAAATATCTATAAAAAATAGGGTCTTTCATGAATCTTGGGCTTCCTAATTTATTTATGATGGCTGGCCATTGAGTTCTAAGAGTCCTCCTATCTCTGTCTCCCCCAGCATTGCTATTACAGATACATACAGCCATACCTAGCCTTTTGCATAGATGTTGGGAATCTGAACTCAGGTCCAGAGCCTTCTCCACGGCACTCAGATAACTGCTATAAAATTTGAAGTCAGATATGGCATATTGTGACTTAAGTGGCCTAGCATTTAAAGAGAAGCAGATAGTTATAAAAACTGTGCCCAATGAAATATTAGATTAAGGTGGGAAATCTACCAAGGCTGCTCTGAGAATCAAACCCTTATATGTGGTTGGAATGGTGACTGTTTCTGTACATGATTCCTTGGCCTGTCCTCCCTGCCCTGATCTTTGTCTTCTGCCTGGAAATACAAACTTGCTTTGTGAAATTAAAAAAAAAAAAAGAAGACCACCATTAATAAGTAAACAATAGAATTTCTTCATATGAAAAGCCAGACACACTTAGGTCAGAATTTAATGAGGGAGTTTTTATTAATATTGGACAGTATATAGAGAGTATAACTTTTATTAAGGAAAGATTTTCTTGAATGTGACATTTACACTCCCAATTCTATAAGAACACATCCAGAAAAAGTTTAACAGATGACAACATGGGTTAAGAATCCAGTGAATCTTATCTGTTCATCACTCAGATATTAATATTCTTTTCCTTCAGCAGTTAGGAAGTAATAGGAGCCACTATTACCATGGTCATTTTAATCCTGATATTGTATGAACTTCAAAAATTTAAGTTTCTTGATATTTTGAAAAATTTTTTAAAACCTTCTTATAATTCCTTCCTAATTATAGCTGGTAGAGATTTTGAAATTTATTAAAGAAAAGAATTTTTTGTACTTTAAGATTTATTCATTTTTATATGTATGAATGTTTACCTAAATTTGTTTATGTCCATTCTATGCACTCTATGTTGCCTGGAGAAGGCAGAAGTGGTCTTGAGTAGGCATATTACATACTGACAACCGAGGTCCTCTGTATGAGCGACATGTGCTCTTAACCAAAGATCTTCTCCAGCTATATTGTCTTATTTGAGCCTGTCTTCCACTCTCTTTTTCTCTCTCCGTCTCATACATTGTGTGTGTGTGTGTGTGTGTGTGTAGGTAAGTGTGACAATGATGTCATGATGTAATCCAGGCTGTCCTTAAACCATCTAAGTTGCTGAGAATTACGCAGTTCTCTTAATTGTTTAATATCTAATATTCTAATCTAATATGACCTGGTTAGTTCATAGCATCACTTTTTCTCATAAAATGTTTATATAAAATACTAAAAATATTGATCCCCAATGCAACTACTTCTAGGAAATAGTATCCATATGCAGAACTATATACCTTAGAAGCTTTCTTTTTTCCATAGGGATTAAATTTAATTTTAAGTGTTATAAATATAGAATAATATGCTGCAGAGAGTACATGTAATCAATACATAAATTTAAAAATTCTCCCAGTATTGTTATTAATCCTAATAACACTTAAATAAAATGAAGGCAATTCTTCAACTGGACATATGCATTGGCTACTCTTCATTCATGATCATGTCTCTTCTATACTTCCATTATCAGTGAATATGATAAAAAAATCTATCAATGTAAAAACTACATATATTCATAAAGTTTATTCAAAACTTTATTATATATATATATAATGAAAAGCATATTATTCAAATATTTGGTTATTACTTATTTTCAATGCAATTGCTTTTTCATCTGGAAAGCAGACTTTTGTGAAGTTTTTAGATAATTTACATGCAACTCATTTGCAATTCCAAATTTTAACAGAACATCTTTAAGCGATTTCGACCAAAGAGAATTGGCTCGTTATTCATGACTAAAGAAAAAATTGAAGAGAATGCAATAACAACTGAAAAGAAAGGTGAGAAATCATAAAATTGTAAAGAGCAACCTGGCAGAGTGCTATCATTAGAAGAGAGGACTGAGATACTATTAAGTTCTAAACTGGCTTCTAGCTTAGCATATTTAACCTTAATTTTTTAGTGAAAAAATGCATTTATTGTGATGATATTTCAGTTTTTCTGTATTTTCTAGAATGTGCACATGATTCCTAAAAAAATAAAGTTTATTATCTATTTTAGTATACTCTAAAGGAAAATGAAATAAAGTGTTAATATAGTTTACACATATAGATTAAGGAACAACTTCCTGTACATGACTATCCAAAATAAACAAACCAGAAAGATTTCTTTAATAAATACTTATTTATCTATCTGAAATTCTATGCCTAGTCTGTGCTGGCTAAATTATAATAGAATGTAGAGAACATGTTGCATTTTCTGCTATCTTATTACAATGATTCTTAAATATGTGGTCCACTATATGTTTAATACTTGAAAAGTTACATGGCATTTAGCTCAGAATCACATTTCAGAAAACTTCTGGTTACTATTTTATGCCAGTCTTCTTTCTGCACATTTCCCAGATTGTGCCAAAAAGAACAAACCAAAAAGTTCATTCAATACTTTAAAATTCCATTCGAATATCTACTTGTAAGGATATTAACTCTGATTGATTGATTGATATCATATCTATCTGCAATTGATTGCCTTTTATGATTTTTCAGAGATTCCTAAAGAATACTGTCATCTGAAGGTAAAGACCTTTATGATTTGTTCTGTGTTGTTAACTTCCTGAAATATACATGTTATTAAATATCCTATTTTCTAACCCATGAAGTCTACCACTGAAGAGGGAGAGTCTGAGCCAAATGATTCACCAGCAAAGAAGAATGCAAAGTCATTACAAACAGGTGAATTTTGAAATATTGATGTCTTAGACAACTATCTTCAAATTATTTAAAATGATAACAGTCTTTTAATTTGTATCCCATTGTTATTCAAATATCACAGAATTATATATATCTATATAATCATTTATATCATATACATACATATGTTCAATTTCCACATATATATCCTTAATTTTTGAAAAACGTTCAATGGCATTGATCAGTCATGATGTCAGTTCTATATCAAGAAATTACATAGCACAGGGTGATAAATTATGTTTTACTTTTTAATGCTACTTTTAGCATTTCATTTTTGGAAGATATCAAGTTATTTTATAAAAGAATAATAAGTCCACGAATTCAAATTTGTAAGTACATGGTGTTTACATGACCTTTATATCATTTTAATTTTCTTTCTTTCTTAATTTCATTTACTTTATATTAATTAATTAAAATTACTAAGATGATCCATATATTCTCTTCATATAACCTGTACATTAATAATTTTATAAAATTATATTTGTTCTTTATTCTTTTGATAAATGCACATCATTTTGATGTACTGATTTATTTGGCTAATAATTAACGATCACAGTTAATATCCATCTCATTATAACATTTATTGAGAGCCTACTCTAAAATAGAAGCAGGAAATACTAAAAAACTGTCAGTAAATCATTTCTGAATATGGAAATATTTTGGTAAACCAGAAGCAATATGACTCTTCAATTCTATTTAACGCACATCTTATCTGACATCAGAAATAAGATAATCATTCTCCAGAGGTCTAGTTTAACAAAAAGCCATTCAGGTTTTTTTTTTGCATGGTTTGAAATATTTTTATATTTTCAGTAATTTGGAATGATTCCTCGACTTTCAAACTGCATTATAGCTTTTTAAAAACCTAGTTATTTATTCATATTTACTTACATCACTCAGATTCTTGTCCTTCCTAAGTATAAAGAATATCATTTGCCAATGTGATCATAAATGTCACCCTCTAACATTATTGTTTAAAAACTTTAAAGTAATACTTAAACTTCATACACTCCTTATTTTCTATTTCTTATAGACCCCTTCTCTCTTTATATTGTCTAGATATAAGAAATAAACTCCTCGGCTGTCTCCATATTTTTATACCAGCACTATTTCTTCCTTTCTGCCTCTGCTTATCAGTTCTCTCATATGACTTTCTGTCTGTCTGCACAATTACACTCTCTAGGTATCATCAGCCATCATCTCTGAAAGGATGTCTCTAACAAATTTGTTCTTCTCTTTTAATTCTAGGCCAAAATGCTAGAAAGTTGAATAGTGCATATTTACTTAGATTAACAAGTGAATGCCTGTACAATGGTCATGTGTGTTGGGTCACCTGCTGACCAGGAAGAAATAATTAACAACTTTAATTGTAAATGAAGCCTTGGCAAATCAAGAAAGACCACATGTAGTTGCAAATAAAAAAACACATGCATTTTCTCAGAGAAAAGCAGAGCGTAGTATAGAAAAGTCTTCAGAACCCACGTGGTGCTTTCCAGAATCATAGACAGCACCAAATTGAATGTAAGCAACAATAGTTGGAGTGAGATGTTCTTGAAGTGGTTTGAAATTTCACACTGTCTTTACTGTTGCTACTTTAATTTTAAATTATTTTATTTGTTTATATTCCAGTCGTTATCCCCCCCACCTCGGTTCTCCCTCCTACAGTTAGTTCCCCATCCCATTCCCCCTTCCTCTTGCCTCTGAGAGGGTGCTCTCCCCCAGTCCTCCCTCTTCCCTGGAACCTCAAGTCTCTCCAGGATTAAGTGTATCTTCTCCCACTGAGTCCAGAGCAGGTAGAGCTCTGCTTCTTATATACCAGGGTCCTGGGACCAGCCCATGTATGCTCCTGGTTGGTGGCTCAGTCTCTGGGAGCTCCCTGGGTCTGTGTTAGCTGAGACTGCTTGTCTTCCTATGAGGTCGCTTTTCCTTTCAGCTTCCTCCATTCTTGCTCCATTTCAACTATAGGGGTCCATGGCTTCTGTCTCAGTCAGCTGCTGGTAGGACCTCTCAAAGGACAGCCATGCCAGGCTCCCATAAGCACATCATAGCGTAGTCGTGTCAAGCCTTGGTGTCCTCCAATGAGATGAATCCCAAGGTGGGCCGGTGATTGGACCTACTTTCCTTCAGTCTCTTCTTCAGTTTTGTATTCCTGCAGTTCTCTTAAATGTAATTTGGGTCTGAATTGTTATGATGTTTGCATATTTTGGATACAGCACCCTCTCCTGGCTGATTGATGTTTTCTAAAACATTGATAGCTCTATGTAACTACAGTAAATATTTAATAGAAGATTAAGTAAACATAATTGAAGTTTGTAACTAATAAATCAGGAACCCAATTTGTATTATCAAGTTAACAACTCTATGTATAATATAAAAACTATAATACTTTAAATTTTTTCTAGCACACACTAACCACACAAATTGATTTATTAACAGAATCAACTGTAATGTTCATATCTGAGAAGGGACAAAAGTGCCAATTGGACACTGAAAAGAACAAAAAATGGGTATGTAAGAGATTAAATTCATTCATTATATACGTTTAATTGTCCATAAAATATATTAATTTTTCATGAACTCTCCAGAATATTTAAAAGATCATGACTTTGTACTTTAACATTTTTAAACAGGGAAATTTATAATATTCTATAATATACAGTAATTCCACCATACCTTATTCTTGGAATTGTTTCAAGGTTACTTACTTATTTATCCTTGTATTTACATTCCCTACCTAAATTTTTTTAACCTAATTGAATTATAGTCAATTTTAATTTGGAGATTTATGTTTAAAATATTTAAATTAGGACCAAAGTCACAGTGATTGCACTGAATTTTATTGTAACCATGAATTCATCATCCCCATCACATGAAATATGAGGTTACTTATTCCCAGTTAGTATTTACAAAGCTAAAGTTGCAGTTCTGCAGTTCATTCTTTATGTGTCTTTAGTGTTGCTGTTATGAAAGAAAAATAGCTGCAGTAGATCAATTATGTTATGATACCTTCCAGAATAGAGCATCAGTGCCACATTCTGCATGAAACATTTTAAACATTTTTATTTTGAGATTACATCTAAATATGTCCTGGTATATCTATTCCTAAAATATAGAAACCCATGGAAAGACAGATGGTAACACAAAGAAGACTGGAGTTGAGTTCAGCTCTCCATAAAATATTTTAATTGCTTTGACCTTGAATAGTTACTTTCAATTAGATGCTTTCCTGTAAAATCTTAAGTATAACTTAACAGTTTATTCTGTAGTCTAAGAAAGTAATCACAAACAATCAGAAAATGGTAACAAGAATTTCATTGAGAGGTCAGACAACATATTAAGTTGTAGAATAGCGTAGGAGTTGTATATTTAAAATAGGCACCACAGAGTATGAAAGTCTGTAGTTAGAGGAAGTGTTGTTGAGTGTAATTGTGGCAAAAGAGAAGAGTGGGTCAATCTAGTTCCTGCTTGAGACTTAGAAAGTTGAACTGCCATTCAGAAAACAGGATGTAATGTTACTCTGCTTGTAGGCATTATTTTTATTATTGTATAAAAACTAACAAGCAAATAAAACCTTGGTATATTTTATACTTGATAGTAGTTATTCTTCTTACATTCTTTTTTTAAAGACAATTCACTGTACTCATTTTATTTACAGTTTGTATACTGTCTTCATATGAATGGGGTTGCTTTGCTACTTGAGCCATTTGTAACCAAAGCAAAATAACTCAAGTATCATTTTCTGTTAGAGCATAACATAAATATATAAAGCATACATACTGATTCTAGTTAAGATGTGATTTTTTTGTTCTGCATTTTTATAATCCACAATTATGTTTAGGAATCTGACTTTTTATTGGATTATCATATATTTTTATATGGAAAACCTGCATATGGCATCCAGTGTTTGTGACTTTATTTCAAAATAACCACAGAAGGATTCTTCATATTGATCTGTAATCTAGTGCCACAAGTTTAGTACACAGTATTTTTTTCCTCAAAATAAACAAGATTGTAATAGAAAATAGACCAGCCATTATTTAGTTTTTTTATACCTAATGTGTATTAAAGACTCATTTATTTCTTTCTTATAAACTTCAAATAGTTGTCATTCTGATTATTATAAATAGGTTAATAATATTCTAAATTAGCTCTAATTACTTTGATTATAATTAAATATAATTAGGATATTTTAAATTCAGAATTATAAAAATTCCTATATTTTGGAATTAAAGTACATTTAGGTAATCTGAAGTAATTATTGAATAACATGTAGACATTGATTCTATATCTCTCTCTTCTTGACTTCTGTGGATATTTTATATAATTAGAGGCCTGATAAAGATAAAACTTAATGAATAGTTAGAGAATATCTTTAAGCTTTTTTGTTCTGTTTTTTATTTTCAGTTTAATAAGTGCAAAAATAGGAAAATTCACAATTAGAGAAACTTACTCAAATCGTTCCTGATATTTGTTTTTAACAGCATATGTTTAAGCGATCTCAACCAAAAGGAAATCCACATTTACCTGTGACAGAAAGTCAAAGTGATGAAAGTACAATAGTTGTCCAAGTGAAAGGTATGAACCATATTGTATAAAGTCACTTGTCAGAGTTATTGAGTAAATTAGAACTGACTCATTTTCCTAGTAAAAATTACCTCTAAAGCATGACTGAATTTTAAGATATAAAATGGTGATAGTTTACAAAGTTAAATTTAAATAATTTCTAAACTCATATTAAATACTTTCAGTCTCATATTAAATTGAGAATACTATTGCAGAAAAGGAAGCATGGAAGCATTGTTTCCATCATAAGGATTCTTCAAGCAGGTGAACATTAGAATAGAGAAAGGAATTACAGAGTCCAGAAAGGAGACTCAAGAGGTCATTTTACTAATCATGGCTTCTTTTTCTTCTTCTTCTTCTTCTTCTTCTTCTTCTTCTTCTTCTTCTTCTTCTTCTTCTTCTTCTTCTTCTTCTTCTTCTTCTTCTTCTTCTTCTTCTTCTTCTCCTTCTTCTTCTTCTTCATCTGCTGTTTCTGCCTCTGCTTCTCCTCCTCCTTCTCCTTTTCTCCTTCTTTTCCCCTCTTTTTCTCCTTCTCCTTTTCTCCTTCCCTTCCCCGTGCCCTCCTCCTTTAACCTTCCCCCTTACCCTCCCTTTCCTCTTCCCCTCTCCTCCTCCTACTTCAATGAAAAATAGATTCTTATTACATACTATATATCCTAACCAAAGGTTTTCTTCCCTCAATTCCTCCCACCTACACTCACTCCATTTCAATTTCCTCTTCAGAAAAAAAAAAACTCTAAGAGACAATAGCCAAACATGACAAAATAAGATGCAACATGATAAGGCAAAAACCCACATATTGAGGCTAGGCAAGGCAACCTATGAGGAGGAAAAGAGCTCCAAAATCAGGCAAGATGTCCCACTGTGAGGAGTCCCACAAAAGGCAAGACATATAGTGGTGTGGCTAGGATACAACCAGTCAAGGTGTTAGTCAAGGAGGTCCCTTGGAGATCTATAAAGAACCCAGGCTGATGCTAGGCCAGAGGGTTGCTAAATAAATCAAGGAGGCCCTGTTACCAAGATATGCTTTCTTTTATTGTTTAATTCTGAAAGATGTTAAGAAAAAAATAAATACTACACTACAGGCGAATTTCCAAAATTTTAATTCAACACCATGGAGAATTTGGGTAATGATTCCATGTTACCTATAGCTTCTGACTTTTTACTAAAAGACATTAGAGAGGATGTTCAAAAGCTATCAATAAGTATATTTAGGTTCTACATATATGCTAAACTCTGAAGTAATGCCAATGATGTTGATATGTGAACTAACACTATATAACAAGTGAATAGAATTCCCTACATATAAACTCTGCAATGGTGCATATCATAGCGGTTCAAGAAGAAAGAGAAGTAGAGGACAGCATAGTTTTTGTTATTACTTCTTGCCTATTTCTTGTGTATAGGAAAGGAGGATAGACAGACTAGTGGAATATATAATTCTAAGAGGTTATATGGATACTAATTCCAAATGGATCTATTATCTTTATATTTATTTATGTATATATCTATATAAGTATTAAATATGTATGTATATTTCAACATCTCTGTCTTTCTGACATCTATCATTTGTTTACCTATCAATATATTATCTTTCTCTCATTTGCCTTTGTTCATTCTTTCCAGAACTGTGAATTCATAACTATAAGATTAAAGTATGAAAAAAAAAAGTATCTTCATAGACTCAGTAAATAAATTACAGGGAATAGGTAGTACCATGACAACTGATTCAGAGTGCATTGCAACAAGAAATAATATAAAGGAAAAATGAAGATATATAAAGAAAAAAACAATCAATTTTGTTGCAGTTAATGATAACAAAGCTTGTGATAGGACATTTCAGAGTGAATAAATAAATCAATCACCAGGCTATTTCCACTGACTAGATTAGTAGAAAAAAGAGGAAATAAAAAATTTCACAAATAGAAGCTCTACATTTCTCTACTTTATGTATTTGAAACAGTAATGATAATAGAAACTTTGATCTTATTTATGCTGATGAGATTACTGTAAATTCAGCCTCATGGTATGATTTGGGGACAAGAACTAAGTTCTTTTAAATGTGATTTTATAGATCCCTAAAATTTATATGATGCAATAAATCTTCTTGACAAAGGAGCTAAAACTTACCCAGTGGAAAAAAGGTAGCATTTTCAACAAAGTGTGCTGGTTCAACTGGAGGTCAGCATGTTAAAGAATGCAATTCGATCCATTCTTATCTCCTTGTACAAAACCCATATCCAAGTGGACCTCCACAAAAAACCAGACACAGTGAAACTAATAGAAGAGAAAGTGGGTAAGATCCTCAAACACATGGGCACAGGAAAAATTTCCTGAATAGAACATCAATGGTTTATCCTCTAAGATTAAGAATCGACAAAGGGGACATCTTAAAACTGCAAAGCTTCTGTAAGGCAAAGGACAGTGTCAATAGGACAAAATGGCAACCACTAGATTGGGAAAAGATCTTAACCAATCCTACATCTGATAGAGGGCTAATATCCAATATATACAAATAACTCAAGAAGTTAGTCTCCAGAGAACCAAATAACCCTATTAAAAATGAGTTATAGAGCTAAACAAAAAATTCTCAACTGAAAAATACCAAATGACTGAGAAGCAGCTAAAGAAATGTTTAACATCCTTAGTCATCAGGGAAATGCAAAACAAAACAACCCTGAGATTACACCTTACACAAGACAGAATAGCTAAGATCAAAAACACAGGTGGCAGCAGATTCTGGCAAGGATGTGGGGAAAGAGGAACATTTCTCCATTGTTGGTTGGATTGCATCCACTCTGGAATTCAGTCCGGCAGTTCCTCAGAAAATTGGATATAGTATTACCTGAGGACCCAGCTATATCATTCCTGGGTATATACCCAAAAGATGCTCCAATCTGTAATAAGGACACATGTTCCACTTTGTGCGTGGCAGCCTTATTTATAATAGCCAGAATAGCTGGAAAGAACCCAGATGTCCTTCAACAGAGGAATGAATACAGAAAATATGATACATTTACACAATGGAGTACTATTCAGCTATAAAAAATAATGACTTCATGAAATTCATAAGCAAATAGATGCAACTAGAATATATCACTCTGACTGAGGTAACCCTGTCACAAAAGAAGACACATGGTAACTGAGGTAACCATGTCACAAAAGAACACACATGGCATGTACTCACTGATAAGTGGATATAGCCCAAAATCTCCAAAGAATCTCTAGAAGAAGGAAGACCAAAGTGTGGGTGCTTCAGTCCTTCTTAGAAAGGGAAACAAAATACCCATGTAAGGAGATATAGAATCCAAGTATGGGAGGACAGACTAAAGGAAAGGCTATCCAGAGACTGCCCTACCTGGGGATTCGTTCCATACACAGTCTCCAAAGACAATATAATGGATACCAAGAGGCACATGCTGACTGGAGCCTGATATAACAGTCTCCTGAGAAGGCTCTGCCAGTGCCTGAAAAATACAGTGTTGAATGCTTTAACTAACCATTGGAATGAGCACATGGTCCCCAATGGAGGAGTTAGAGAAAAGAGTGAAGGAGCTGAAGGTATTTGCCAACCTATAGAAAGAACAACAATATCAACCAACCAGACCCCCCAGAGGTCCCAGGGACTAAATCAACAACCAAGGAGTACATATGGAAGGACCCATGGCTCCAGTTGCATATGTTGCAGAGGATGGCCTTGTAGGGCATCAACAAGAGGAGAGGCCCTGGGTTGTAAGGTCCTGTATGTAAAAGAATGCAAATTGATTCATTCTTATCTCCTTGTACAAAGCTCAAGTCTAAGTAGACCTCCACATAAAACCAGACACACTGAAACTAATAGAAGAGAAAGTGGGGAAGAGCCTCAAACACATGGGCACAGGGAACAACAATATCAACCAACCAGACCCCAGAGGTCCCAGAGACTAAACCACCAACCAAGAAGTACACATGGAGGGACATACCACTAGTAGGAAAGAAAATCATTCTGCTAACTAGTATTAAGCAAGTTAAAACCTAGCTAATCATCTCAAATTCTCTTTGATAAAAAATAACTTCTGCATTACTCTGAGCCCTTATGACTGCTTTGGCCTTCCTTAATAAGTTAGAAGAATGATATTTCAGTGTGACTGATTATAAAATATTTAATCATATAAGGACTATCATTTTGCTTCTTCTTTGATGGTTAATATATCATCTTATGATCATGGTTTCATCTTAAGATTTGAGACTTTTTCTCTCTACCAATCAAAAATGTCTAATTGTATATATATATATAAAATCTTCAATGTGTATTCATATGAAGGGATGATAGAGTATGTAACATAAATATATAATTGATTATATCTCTTTGGCTTTATAGATTCTCCTGAACAATATTCTCAGTGTAAGGTAATTGCTCATATTTATTCTAGATTGTTTATTTTCTATATTATATGAGAGATTTTAGTAAGTATTTTATTTCAAAACTCATCTAGGCTACCAATGAAAGGAATGGATATGATTCATATTCATCAACGATAGATGTAAAGCCTTCTTGTGTAGGTAAGTTCTGTAATTTATTATTATGATACAAGTATTCTAAGCATTTAAACTTCTCATTTTATTTTGTTTATTTTATCCCCAGATGTTTATAAAAATGAACTAATAACATAAATATCTTTGCCTACTTCTATGTTCAAAAGTGTTTTTTAAATTATCTTTTAAATTTCAAATTATATTTATTGAACATTTATGGTGGTATAAAAGAAAAGGATAAATATGAAAGTTCCAAATACAGTTTGTAAAGTGGTGATATTAAAATCCATATGCTTTTTTAAAAGTTTAGTCACAGTAAATAGTTGATTTCTTTATTGAAAATACATCTTTAGACAATATATTCTGACTATGATTTCCCTTTCTTTCACTCTTCCTATAACCTGTCCATATCCTCACCTACCCAAATTTATACCCCTTTTTATCTTATTATTTTTATTCTTATCAGAATATAAACAGGCATCTAAAATTAGATAAAAATAATAAAATAAGGCAAACTATAATAGAACAAAGCAAAAAAAAAAAAGAAAATGAGTTAAAATAAAAGCTCAAGAAACACATATGGATACAAACGGACATTGATGTTCCCACACACAGAAATTCCTTAAAAAATATTATATAAATGCAATGACCTATAAAGTTAAAAAAAAAAAAAAGAAGTCCTGACCAAGGGTTCTGAAGCAAAGAACCTCCACAAATGCCACTGAGTTCATGTCATGTTGGCCATCTACTGCTAGGTTTGGGACCTGACCTTAAGCATGGCTTGAATTCTCCAAGAGACTCCATTAGAGAAAACTACATTTCTATTGGTAAGTACTCATCCATTGGAGACCTTCTGGTTTAGCAGGTGATGCCTCATGTCCACTTTGCCTCTCAGGACTGGAACCTCATGTGACCAATTCCTGTACAGTACATGCTGACACAGTCTCCTGTGTGTCCAAATGAGCATTAGTCCTGCTGTGTTTACTTCTAAATTATTTTCTACAGACAGTTTACTCTATAGAAAATAATCATGCTTTAATACTCTTTAGGATGTTCTCATATCCTATGAGAAGCACTTACTAAATAAGTGTTCTAACTTAAGGGAAGAAGCAATTACAGTTCTTTTTTTTTTTTTTTTTAGTTTTGAGTATGCAAATTTATATACTAGTAGCATTTACTTTATTTTTATTACATATACTTTATTTTTATTATTTTTATTAGATACATTCTTCTTTTACATTTCAAACGATTTCCTCTTTCCTGGTTGCCCCCACCCTTGCCAAAAATCCCATAATCAGCCCTCTCTCGTTTCCCTGTCCTGGTATTCCCCTACACTGCTACATTGAGCCCTTCCAGGACCAAGGGCCTCTCCTCCCTTTGATGTTCAACAAAGCCATCCTTTGTTGCCTATGCATCTAGAGTCACCATTGTGTACTATCCAGTTGATACTTTTGTCCCTGGGAGCTCTGAGGCTACTGTGTAGCTCATATAGTTGTTCTTCTTATGGCACTGCAAATACATGGCAAATACAGAGGGGAACACTCTCAGCCAGCCATTGAACTGAGCACAGGATTCCCACGGGGGAAGCTAGAGAAAGGTTTACAGTCCTTTCAATAGTACACATCTGTAGAGAAGAAACTATTTAATAATGTTTCTATGTAGAGAAGAAACTATGTTTAATAATGTGAATATCCAGTCACTCAAACAACTTTCTTTAACAAAAACTGATTCTGGTTTGACTTGGGATCTGTTCCATGGGCAGGCACCAAAACATGACACTGTTACTGATGCTTCTGGTATGGCCCTCCTCTGAGAGGCTCCACCAGCAGCTGACTCAGACAGATGCAGACACTCACAACCAAGAACTGGACTGAGGTTCACTGAGGTTCAAGAACACCTGTGGAAGAGTTAGGGGAAGGGTTGAAGGAACTGAAGGGGATGGCAACCCAATAGGAAGGCCAACAGTGTCAACTAACCTGAACCACTTAGAACTCCCAGAGTCTGAGCTGTCAACCAAAAAGCATACATGGGCTGTTCTGAGGCCACAGCACATATGTAACAGAGACCTGCCTTGTCTGACTTCTGTGGGAAAGGATGTAGCTAATCCTGTAGAGACTTGATGTTCCATGGAGGCAGGATGCCAGAAGAGGCGGAACTATCTCAGAGGTGAAGGGAATAGGGGAGGGGGAATGAAATTTTAAGTAGCTGTTCTATTTGGGAGATGTTACTATATGTAGCTCCATTTTACCTTAAGCTTTTAAAATTTTTCTTCTCAATTTATTTATCTATTTATATTTTTACATTCCAATCACTGACCCTCTTCCCCAGCTCCACTTCACAGGATCCCTCCCACTATCCCCCTTCTCCCTCTCCTTCCGACAGGGTGCATTGCCCTGGATATTCTCCCATCCTGGTGCACCAAGTCTCTGCAAGGCTAAGGGGATCCACTCCCACTGAGGCTAGACACAGCAACCCTGTTTTGTAACGGATTCCACAGACAGGCAACAGTCCTATGGACAGCCCCTACTCGTTGGGGTACCCATATGGACATCAACCTGCATGCAATGTATGTGCCGAGTGTCTAGGTCCAGCCTGTGTGTGCCCTTTGGTTGGTGGCTCAGTCTCTGAGAGCTCCTAAGGGTGCAGGTTAGTTCACTCTCGGTCTTTCTGTGGAGTTCCTATCCTCTTCAGGGTTTTGATCCCTCCTGCAATTCTTCCATAAGCATCCCCATCTCTCCCAGCACTTGGGAGGCAGAGGCAGGCAGATTTCTGAGTTCGAGACCAGCCTAGTCTACAGAGTGAGTTCCAGGACAGCCAGGACTACACAGAGAAACCTTGTCTCCAAAAAAAAAAAGTTCCTACCTCCTTCCAATGTTTGGCTGTAGGTCTTTGCATCTGTTTCATTCAGATGTTAAGTGGAGACTGTCACGAAATAGTTGTGCATAACAGATCAACATAAATAGTGTCAAAGATTGGAGTCTACTCATGAGATGAGTCCCAATTTGAACTGGTTATTGGTTGGTTGTTTCTTCAGTCTCTACTTCATCTTTGTCCCTGTATTTCTTCCAGACAGAACAAACTTTTTTTTAAATTTTTTTCTTTATTGATATATTTTTATTTACATTTCAAATGAGTTCCCCTTTACTCGGTCCCCACTCCCCACAAATCCCATAAGCCCTCTTCCCTCCCCTGTTCCTCCATCTACCCCTTCCCACTTCCCTGTTCTGGTATTCCCTTATACTGTTGCACTGAGTCTTTCCAGAACCAGGGGCCACTCCTCCATTCTTTTTGGACTTCATTTAATATGTGGATTATGTCTTGGGTATTCAAAGTTTCTAGGCTAATATCCACTTATCAGTGAGTGCATACCATGATTGATCTTTTGAGACTGTGTTACCGCACTTATTCAGCCATTAGAAACAATGAATTCATGAAATTCTTAGACAAATGGATGGATCTGGAAAACAAACTTTAAGTCCAAAGTTTTGTGAGCATGTTGTTGTCATTCCTACACTGGGCGGTCCTGCCTTGCTTTTGGAGGTGGCCACTTCAGGTTTCATATGCCCTTTGTCATGCATCTCATCCCAAGTCTCTGGGACTTTCTAGTTCCAACCTCAGCCTCACTCCTGGCAGTTGCAAATTTTCACCTTTATTTTTTGAGGTTATAATATGACTGCATTATCTCCCCCTCCCTTTGCATCCTCCACGTCCTCCCTTAAAATCACTCTCTACTCTAAAATTCACAGCCTCCCCTTTTCATTAATTGTTGAAAGCAAATAATGTCAACATGTAATTTGTTGAATTTAAGTAACTTGAACATGAACTTCTATGTTGAGACATCATCTCAAATTCATTCTTTTACTGCCTCATTGGGTCATAGACATTTTTGTAATTTATGATGCTCATCAGGGTTATAGCCTTACATTGAAAATTCCAACTTTTAAATCAATCTGTGATTAAAAATAAAACACATGTACTCCCATAATGTTTTGTTCCTAAAAAGACTAAAAAAATATCTCCACCAAAGTGGAGAAAAACAAATTTCCACCAAAGTGAAAATGTAAAGTAATGATTCCTAATGATTCATAAGCTCAAAATGGGGATATTTTTTTCTCAATAGTTAACTCCGTGTGAAATTAAGAGAGATTTGTGATAGTAACATTAAATTTATTACATGTGTTTTTAATATTTTAGATTCTCCCAAAGAATATGCTGACTGGAAGGTAATAGCTTTTACATTTTACCTAGAATTATAACTTTATACTATATATAATATGCAAGAGTTATTAAACATCCTATTTTAAATCCATACAGCCTACCATGGGAACAAATGAGTATGTTCAAAAGGATGTATCAGTTGCAAAGTATGTTCAATTCAGAGAAGGTAAATACTGCACATTACTTTCAGTGGGATATGTGCCTTACAGGGTATGAATAGTTCAGTGCTCTTATCTCTAAACTTTCTTACACAAACACGATGCAGGGATTTTATGTGAATGATGTAAATACAAACTGAAGTATCATTTAGAATGAAATTATTATACACTTGTTTAAGAAAATGAATTTACAGTTTACAGTCAGAACTTAGCTACTTTGAATTTATGCCTCTTTATAATTTATTCCAATGTTTAGATCTTTGTTTTTAATGGAGTGCATGAGATTAATTATGAAAGACTATGGTTTTGTTGTTTGAAAAGTTTTGGTGCTACAAGTATTTAAACTCAACTCATGGGAAGAGAAGCTGTTCACTAATAAAGGCATTTTAATGATTTAGAGATGAGCAAGAAGTGCTATGTACTTAAAATAGAAGTATGCTTTTTATGTCAAGTCCTATATACATTCCACTGGTTTATCAGTAATGGGAACAACATATATGAAACATTGGAA
This sequence comes from Apodemus sylvaticus, assembly GCF_947179515.1. Lineage (NCBI taxonomy): Eukaryota > Metazoa > Chordata > Mammalia > Rodentia > Muridae > Apodemus > Apodemus sylvaticus. Next base: position 93,270,326 of record NC_067476.1, on the reverse strand, counting down.
TAAATAACCAAATCAAATAAAAAAGAATGAATGAAAAAGAAATAAAACTAAATCAGAAGATAAGTAATTCAAATAGAACTGAATAAAGTGTATATTTGCATTGTTATATAGATTATGCCCTAACTATTCCAGGATATAATAGGAGCTTTTCTTTTCTTTTTTTTAATTTATTGATATATTTATTTACATTTCAAATGATTTCCCCTTTTCTGGACCCCCACTCCCCAAAAGTCCCATCAGTCCCCTTCCTTCCCCCTGTTTTCCTACCCAGCCCTTCCCACTTCCCTGTTCTGATTTTGTTCTATACTGCTTCACTGAGTCTTTCCAGAACAAGGGGCCACTCCTCCGTTCTTGTACCTCATTTGATGTGTGGATTATGTTTTGGATATTCCAGTTTTCTAGGTTAATGTCCACTTATTAGTGAGTGCATGCCATGATTCATCTTTTGAGTCTGGGTTACCTCTATATAGTATACTATTTGTTAATCCCCAAATTTAGGAAATACAATAACTATAGTTTGTGATATTCACTATTACATAGCTCCTATAACAAATAAGACTCCATTACTGACTAAAGGCACTGAATATAAATCAAAATATTTATTAGATGCTGATATTTCCTGTTTCTTTAATTTTAGCTGGTTATTTTATTCTTGGAAACCTCAGAAAGAACAAAATAAAATTGGAGTTGTTATCTTTCCCATTTATTTCTGAAGATGTGTTCATCTATCTGTATTAAGTCCATATATATAAATGAATAAAACATATATAAAATATTTCTTTTATGATTTACATAAAATTCACGTATTCTGTGTGTCTTTTATTCATCTATTAGAAATATTGAATGGAAATTAAGATTAACTAATTTTAAAATGAGAATATAAAATTTTATTTTTCATAATAACTAATGCTTAATTTAACTTTAAAGAATATTATTTTAGAAATGCCATTTAACTTTATTTTAACTATACAAATATTAATTTATTTCTATAGAATCAAATTTAAAAATAAAAACAAAGGAAAATCTTCATGGCAATGAAGCTAGTCAACCATCTGTAAGTAATTTTGAATTTTAATTTCTATTTTAATGTCTTTTTCAAAGAACACACCACAGTCTAAATGACATATTGTTCTAGACATGTATTTAGAATAAATAGTCCAACATTTAAAATTTAATTTTAAAATATTTTTCAAGTTATAGTCCCTTTAATCTTCTTAAAATCTATATTAGTCTATACATAAAGTTCCCTTGGAAATTTTTATTAATTTAAAATTATCATTTGTGTTTCTATTCTTGAATTCTACTTCTGTATAAAATGTAAGAAAAATTGTCATCACAAAGCACTTGGAAACATTGACAGATTTGTATGGGTTTCCCCATTTTTACAAACAATAATTTTAATGCTCGCTTTTTCTATATAATGATTTAAGATTTATTTGAGACAAATTGATATTTGTGTTAAAGTGGTAGAACAAAGAATTGCCTGGATCCAAAGACTGAATGCAAATTCACTTAGGACTTAAGTGCAACTCCATATCACTTTACTCCAATGGTCCCACTGGCTCTTCTTTAACCTAATGTAATATACATGTAACACCAAGAACTCGCATACAAGTTCAGCATTATCTGATTTATCTGCTGGTGTTTTTATTGAACAATCATCATATCAATATGTATATAATATATATGAGTATGAATGCATATCATATACATATTGAATAGTGTCCTTATAATGGTTATTTCAATGACTCAGGGCTAATCTTTTCTGAGGAATGGGTTTTTGAGAATATGTTTAATAAGGTTTTATGCATTGACTATTGACTTCCACAGGAGAAACTAAAATTTTATCTCTTTTGACTGCCATAGACCCAGATCTTTCTTTTAGCTGTATTAAATCATATTTTGTCAATATAAAAAGGAGTATTTTATGAGCTAACTTCAAAATAACACAAAATAAGTACTCATAACATCACACAAAGCTGAAATATGAACCTTAAACGTTCTTTTCTTCAAAGTCAGCCTTGATTTAAATATGGTACTTCCCTACAAATTGCTTAGATAATTAGATCCATAGAATCAATTTTGGGGAAATGTTGTAGTCAACACTGCATAGAAATCTGTATTACTTTTGTGCTAGCATCAGTTAGACAGTAGAACTCAAGAAATTAGAACCCAGAGAACCAAATAACCCCATTAAAAAGTGGGGTATGGAGCTAAACAAAGAATTTTCACATGAAGAACTTTGGAGAGCTGAGAAACACTTTAAGAAATGTTCAACATCATTAATCATTAGGGAAATGCAAATCATAACAACCCTGAGATTTCACCTCACACCAGTCAGAATGGCTAAGGTCAAAAACTCAGGAGACAGCAGGTGTTGGCGAGGATGTGGAGAAAGAGGAACACTCCTCCACTGCTGATGGGATTGCAAGATGGTGCAACCACTTTGGAAATCACTCTGGCGGTTCCTCAGAAAACTGGGCATGTCACTTCCTGAGGACCCTGTTATACCACTACTGGGCATATATCCAGAGGATTCTTCAGCATGCAATAAGGACACATGCTCCACTATGTTCATAGCAGCCCTATTTGTAGTAGCCAGAAGCTGGAAAGAACCTAGGTGTCCTTCAATGGAGGAATGGATACAAAAAAATGTGGTATATTTACAAAATGGAGTACTATTCAGCCATTAGAAACAATGAATTCATGAAATTCTTAGACAAATGGATGGAGCTGGAGAACATCATACTAAGTGAGGTAACCCATTCTCAAAAGATCAATCATGGTATGCATTCACTGATAAATGGATATTAGCCTAGAAACTTTGAATACCCAAGACATAATCCACAAATTAAATGATGTCCAAAAAGAATGGAGGAGTGGCCCCTGGTTCTGGAAAGACTCAGTGCAAGAGTATAGGGGAATTCCAGAACAGGGAAGTGGGAAGGGGTGGATGGAAGAATAGGGGGACAGAAGAGGGCTTATGGGACTTGCGGGAAGTGGGGACCCAGAAAAGGGGAAATCATTTGCAATGTAAATAAAAAAATAAAATAAAATAAAACAAAGGGGAAAAAGACAGAAGACTACTTATAAATAGTGAATTTTTAAAATGTTATCTTGAGGGATTTCATATATTATATTATATAAATATATCATCACATTATATGAGGGACACACTCATATATGAAATATTGGATGGAAAAGACTTTTTATGCTGTGAGTTAATTATATCTGCAGAGCATGTTCACAAAGAGATGTGAAGTGATCTAAGGATCTGTGCAGTTAACCCTAAGTTAACCACCGAAGAGATAAAAATCCAAAGGGGAGGATGATGAAAAATGTGTAACTACATGGTGCATTTGCACCAAGACATATAAAAAATCCCATTAAATGATTAAACTCTAGCCAGAGGAAATCAGCCAATATTATCAAAGAACTTAGGTAACATTAGAATATATTATGTCTTGTGATGCGTGCAGATGACACAGATGTTTGAAACCATTTGATTATATATTTTGTAAAAATTCTTCCATTCATCTAATATGGAGCAATATGTGTTGAATGATTCCCATGGCATTGTTATGTCATTGATATTGAATTGTTTTACATTAATATTTACCATCACATTGAAGATTGAAGTCATAGGTGTGTTTTCTTTCTTTCCTTGACTTTGACTATATTGCTTAGCTATTGAAAATCTGCAAAGGGACAGGTCAGTGGCCACAGCCGATGAGCAACTGTGTGGAATTTTAACAAAATAACCAACTAATCAGAAAGTAGGTTTTAATTCTTCACACAAAGAATATTGGCCCTATGGAATCATCAAACGTTTTCTTTAGTGGAGAGTAAAAGTGCAACTCTATATTTAGGCAAAAATATTTCTGATTATAAAAACCATTTGAAAGGAGTCAGGATTGGGGAACACAACAATGGCATCATGCATGAGGAGAAGGAAAAGGCTTATCTGGGATTCACATAAGTCTTTATAATTGAATGTGGACAAGTAAGTAGGACTTCAGATAACCAAACTCTGGTGAAATATTATTCTCATAATGTTCCCTTATTTTTCATTTATTCTTCTCTCACATATAACATCCCTCCTCTCCTCCCAGTCCTACACTGCTACCTTCTGTTTCCTGCAGATGTACTTTCCCTTCAGAAAAGAGAGAGCCTCCCAGGAATATCAAGCAAACATGACATAACAAGTAACAATAAGACTAGGCACATACTCTCATATTAAAGCTGGATGAGGCAACCCAGTAGGAGGAAAGGGGTATAAAAAGCAGATAGAAGAGTCAGAGATAGGACTTGTTTATATTGTTAGGAGTTGCCCAAGAACATTTTGCTACACAACCATAGCATACGTGTAGATGACAGAGGACCGACTCATACTGGGTCCCTAATTGTTGGTTCAATCTGACAGCCCCAATGAGACCTGCCTAGTATAGTATGTGGGATGTGTTTGTGTGATGTCCTTTATCCCTCCAGCTCCTATAATCCTTTTTTCCTCTCTTCTACAGGATTCCCTGAGCTCCACTCCTAGTGTTTGGCTATGGGTCTATACATCTGCTTCTATTCTTTTTATTATTATTATTGAATATATTCTTCATTTACATTTCAAATGTTATACTCTTTCCTGGTTTCTCCCTTCCCAGAAAACCCCCAACCCATCCTCCCACCCCCTGCCTCCAAGATTATGCCCCTTCACTTAACCCACTCCCACCTATCCCACCCCTCAATTTCCCCATGCTGGGGCATCTATCAAGCCTTCATAGGACCAAGGACCTCTCTTCCCACTGTTGCCCTACAAGGCATTCCTCTGACACAATTTTGGCTGGAACCATGTGCACCACTTGGTTGCTGGCTTAGTCCCTTGGAGCCCTGAGTCATCTGGTTGGCCTACATGCATAATAGTTTCAGGTTTGGTAACTGGTTATAGGATGAATCCCCAGGTAGGACAGTCTCTGAGTGGCCTTTCCTTCAGTCTCTGCTCCACACTTTGTCTCCATTATTGCTCCTGTGAGTATTTTGTTCCCTTTCTCAGAAAAACCAAAGCACCTCCATGTTTGTCTTCCTTGTTCTTGAGCTTCTTTTGGTCTGTGAATTGTAACTTGTTTATTTTGAGCTTTTGGGCTAATATTCACTTATCAGTGAGTACATACCGTGTGTGTTTTTTTGTGATTGGATTACCTCACTCAGGATGACACTATCTAGTTCAATCCATTTGCCTAAGAATTTCATGAATTCATTGATTTTAATAGCTGAATAGTAATCCATTGTGTTGATATACCACATTTTCTGCATCCATTCCTTTGTTGAAGGTTCTTTCCAGCTTCTGACTATTATAAATAAGGCTGCTATTAACATAGTAGAGCATGTGTCCTTATTTATTACATGTTGCAGCATCTTATGGGTATATGCCCAGGAGTGGTATAGCTGGGTCCTCAGGTAGTACTATGTCAAATTTTCTGAAAACTGCCAAACTGATTTCCAGAGTGGTTTAACCAGCTTGCAATCCCACCAGCAATAGAGAAGTATTCCTCTTTTTCTACATCCTCACCAGCATCTGCTGTCCTGTGAGTTTTTCATCTTAGCTGTTCTGACTGGTGTGAGGTGGAATCTTAGGGTTGCTTTGATTTGCCTTTCCCTCACAACTAAGGATGCTAAACATTTCTTTAGGTGCTTCACAGCCATTTGAGTTTCCTCAGTTGAGAATTCTCTGCTTAGCTCTATACCCCATTTTTTTTTTATTTTCTATATTCTTTGTTTACATTCCAATTGATTTTCCCTTTCCCAGTTTCCCCTCCCAAAAAGTCGCATAAGCCCTCTTCCCTCTGCCCATTCTCTGTTCTACCCTCTCCTACTTCTCTGTCCTGTTACTCCATTTTTAATAGGGTTATTTGTCTCGCTGGAGTCTAACTTTGTATATATTGGGTATTAGCCCTCTATCAGATGTAGGATTGGTAAAGATCTTTTCCCAATCTGTTGGTTGCTGTTTCATCCTATTGACGATATCCTTTGCCTTACAGAAGCTTTGCAGTTTTATAAGTTTCCATTTGTAGATTCTTGTTCTTAGAGCATAAGCCATTGGTGTTCTATTCAGGAAAATTTCCCCTGTGCCCATGTGTTCAAGGCTCTGCCCCACTTTCACCTCTATAAGCTTCAGTGTATCTGGTTTTGTGTGAAGGTCCTTGATCCACTTGGACTCGAGCTTTGAACAAGGACATAAGAATGGGTCAATTAGCATTTTTCTGCATGTTGACCTCCAGTTGATCCAGCACCATTTGTTAAAAATGCTGTCTTTTTTTCGACTGGATGGTTTTAGCTCCTTTTGCAAATCCTTTGACTCCTTTTGTTGTCTAATTGTTCTAGCTAGGACTTAAGTACTATATTGAATAGATAGAAAGAGACTGGTCAGCCTTGTCTGTTCCCCAATTTTAGTGGGATTGCTTCAAGTTTCTCCCCAGTTTGATGCTGGCTACTGGGTTCGCTGTATATTGCTTTCACTGTGTTTAGGTATGGGCCTTGAATTCCTGATCTCTCCAAGACTTTTATGATGAAGGGATGCTGAATTTTGTCAAAACATTTTTCAGCATCTAATGAAATGACCATGTGGTTTTTTTTCTTTGAGTTGATGTAGTAGATTACATTGATGAATTTCAGTATATTGAACCATACCTGCATCCCTGGGATAAAGTTTACTTGATTGTGGTGAAGTATCGTTTCAACGTATTGTTGGATTCAGTTGGCCAAAATTTTGTTGAGTATTTTTGCATCCATGTTCATTAGGGAAATTGGTCTGAAGTTCTCTTTCCTTTTTTGTCTTTGTTTGGTTTAGGTATAAATGTAATTATGGCTTCATAGAATGAAGTGGGTAGTGTTCCTTGAGTTTCTATTTTGTAGAATAGTTTGAAGATAGGTCTTTTTTGAAGATCTGATAGAATTCCCCACTAAACCCATCTGTACTGCCTTTTTTGTTGGGAGACTAGTAACAACTGCTTCTATTTCCTCAGACTTACGGGACTATTTAGATTATCTGATCCTGTTTTAACGTTGGCACCTGGTATGTGTCTAGAAAATTGTCCATTTCATCCAGATTTTCCACTTTTGTTGAGTATAAGCTCTTGTAGTAGGATCTGACAAATTTTTTAATTTCCATAGTTTCTGTTGTTATGTCTCCCTTTTCTGATTTTACTAATTTTGGTAGTTCTTCTGTGCCCTCTGGTTATTCTGGCTAAGAGTTTATCTATTTTGCTGATTTTCTCAAAGAAGCAGCTCCTGGTTTTGTTGATTTTTAGTATAGTTCCTTTTGTTTCTATTTTGTTGATTTTGGCCCTTAGTTTCATTGTTTCCTGTAGTCTACTTTTCTTGGGTGCATTTGCTTCTTTTTGTTCTAGAACTTTCAGATGTCCTGTCAAACTGCTCATGTAAGCCCTCTCCGTTTTCTTTTTAGAGGCACTTAGAGCTATGAGTTTTCCTCTTAGCACTGCTTTCATTGTGTACCATAAGTTTTGGTATAATGTGTCCTCATTTTCATTAAATTCTAAAAAGTCTTTAATTTCTTTCATTATTTCTTCCTTGACCAAGCTATCATTGAGTAGAGCATGAGTCAATGTCCATGTTTATGTATATTTTCCATTGTTTTGGTTTGAACTTAAGACCAACCTTAGGCTGTGGTAATCTGAAAGGGTGCACATAATTATTTCAATATTCCTGTATCTGTTGAGGCCTGTTTTGTGACCAATTATACAATCAATTTTGTTGCTGTTTGTAAAGTGATGATTTTGTACAAATATATAAATTTCTTTTGCTTTGATAAGAAAATGTTCTTGATAAATATCATATATATGAGATACATTTATATATATGATATACATTTATATATATATGATATATATGTGCCATATATGATATAACTAATACCCAATTATGTATATATTAAAACCTCATTATTTTACTATTTACACTATGAATGTATCTTTTAACAATGGCTAACTCATTTAAAAAATGTGCTCAGCTTTGGTTACTAATCATTGTCATCAACTTGTTTCATATAACCACTAGCTAGAAAATTTTCAATAATAGTAGTAGAACTAGAAATCCAAGTAAGTGCTATTTATGCCTCAGTCCTTGGCTTACTCAGGAATGTGTCTACAAAATGGTGGACTGACTCTGAGTTCCACCAAGAACTCAGCTCTCTTTTCAGCTCTGGTCTCTCCCTAAAATGAAGGCCATTTTTACTTTCATGTCCTATATGCAAATGTGATTTGGAGCCTCATAGGGAAGAAAGATCCAGAAAGGTTCAGATCAATACTAATACAAAATGTTAGAAAAAATGTACACTAGAGTTTTTAATAAAGATTTAAAAAATAAAAGCAGCCCCGGCTACTACATAGTGAGTTCCAGGCTAGCCAACCTAGGATAAATGTCAAAAAACAAAAGACAAAACACATACACACACACACTAAAAAAAAAAAAAAACCCCAAAAAACAGCTAGCAACAGCTTGCAATTTTCTAACTAAAAACATTAATTCATACCTGCCCAACAAAGAATCAAGAAACACAAAATAACAAAATGAGAGAAAACTCATGATCTTTACCTTTCTTAGACTGAGTTAAGTTTCTAAACTTGATTACCTATAATTTCATCAGGTTTTTTTGTAGATGATATTTTGATTATTTTTGACTGAAAATTTTTATTTCCATATGCATTGTAATTACTTATTTCTGTGGTAATTTTATTCTGTAGTAAACTTATTATGAACAAATATAGCTTTAAATATCCTCATATGAGATTTGCAAAAATGATACTCTGTGTCCCAAAGTAAAATCTTGTGTAATATGCATAGCATGTAATGTTCTGACTGTTACTACATGCCTTCTTACATTTCATAGTAGGTATATAATGTGTCTTTTTGATGATGTTAAATATATAGTTCATCTAGGAAGCATATGTATGACAATGAATTACTATTTTAAAAATATGTGGAGAACATACACATTTTCATGCCAACAGTACATGTTTTTACTCCTTTTAAAAGAGTGTATTTTTATTTTTAAGCAAATTATAAATGTGTCTCTATTTGTGTGGATATATGCAAGTTTGTGTGGGTGCCCTAAATTGATTCAGAGAACACTGAAGATGAAGTTGGAGATAGTTAAGGGCTTCCTGAGGTGAATTCTGGGAACCAAACATGGGCTTTCTGCAGGAGCAGTATACCTTCTTAACAACTGAGCCATCTCTCTAGCCCTAGAATAATTTCTTTTAATATAATAAAATAACTTGTATTCCAAGTAATTGAAATTCATGGATCTATGTTAATATTGTTTTATCAGAATACTTCTACTCATATTCATCCAAGATATGCTCTTCAATTATCACTAGGATTAACTTCAACACCAACAAATATTCTAAATGAAGGAGGGAAAGGTAAGGATTATGCTATTGGTATGGTATTTAGAATAAGGGCCATCATATACTTTACTAGCCAAAAAGTTGCCTATGAAAATAAATATGCAAATTTATTTAGCGAGTTCCAGGCTAGCCAACCTAGGCTAAATGTCAAAAAACAAAAGACAAAACGCATACACACAAACACACTAAAAAAAAAAAAAAAAACCAGTAAGAAATAAGACACATTAGATCGTAATTTATAACTATCATGAAGCTTCAATAGCAGTTTAAAGTGGACAGTCACAAGCTAAATTATAGAGCTGGACTCAACACTTAAGAGCATATACTGTGCTTCCAAAGGACCTGAATTCCATTTTTGTAGCACCAGCATCAGGGGGACAACAATCGCCTGTAATTCAGCCTTAGGAGGTCCAACTCCTCTGGCTTCTGAACGCACCTTTGCTCAGGAACAAACTCCCACAGAGACATGCAAACAATTTAAGGTAACTTTATAAAAATATTTTTCTTTTCATTTATTCTTCTCCCACACAATACTCTCTAACCACATTTGCCTTTCCCTCCTTATAATGACAAGCAGAAGCAGTAAATGATCAGGAAAAGATCAGCAGATAGCCCATCTATGTGATGATCAGCAGGTAGCCCATCTATGTGATGATCCGCAGATAGCCCATCTGTGTGATGATGATTGCCTCAGGTTTCTTAGGCTGTGTGACTTGGAACACTGAAAGAATCCTGTGAGTTTGACTCCACAATTCAAAATTCTGTATAAGGAATGTGGGGAAGTCTAAGGCTTCTCAGATTGTCATGGACTTTACTGGGGAACATTGTGAAAATTTAATTCCTAATTCAGTACCCCTGGACCTCCACATGAATGAGACATTTTCAGGTGATACAGATTTGTCTGGTAATTTAAGTAAATTAAATACTCCATAGCATTCAGAAACATACTTTTATTATATGTAGCCCTGAGTCCAAAGATAGGAGAAAGTAATTTCCAGTTTTTATTATTTGTGAAAACTCAGAAAATTGTGATCTTATTTCAGCTATAAATGAAGCTTATTTTGTATTAGGATTTCCCCAAATTCTAAAAATTCTTTACTATAAAATTTCATATAAAATCTAGAAAGTTACAGGGAATGCAATCCTCACAGTTTTAAGCATGTTTGTATACAAAGCGTTATTTTACACCTTATTGCTCTATGAGTGGATATCTTCACTGATCAGGTCAGTGCATATTTTTGTGGATTTTTTTGTTTGTTTTGTTTTTTGTCTTTTTTTATTCGATATATTTTTTATTTACATTTCAAATGATTTCCCCTTTTCTAGCCCCCCACTCCCCGAAAGTCCCATAAGCCCCCTTTTCTCCCCCTGTCCTCCCACCCACCCCTTCCCACTTCCCCGTTCTGGTTTTGCCCTATACTTCTTCACTGTCAGTCCATATTTTTGTGTTTTTGACAGTGCATTATGTCTTTCACTGTATGTAGTCAATGTCTCACGTTTGTGAAATTACAAAACAACATAGAACCTATGTGTTAGTTTTCCTCCTCTACTGGGAAGGTTGGATTTGGAAGCCAAGGAACCCCATACCTCTGAGTGGAAAACCCTCACCAGAGGCATTGCCCCCCAAGGGAGGACACTCTTCAGCTGAGCTTGAGGCACGCTTCATGTTATTCCTTCTCTTTTCTTCCTCCTTTCTTCGCTTCTTTGTTTCTTGGTTTCTTTGGACAAGAAGACAGTCACACAGGGAGCAAATCGCATGAAAAAGATTTGTTGGGAGGGCCCAGGGTGTGGAAGAATGAATCCAAGAGTGTCTGTGTCTGCTTTCTGTAGTGAACAGCAGAGAATTGAGCAGGCACAGCCTTTATTCTCAGAGGGCAGACCTTTCTAGGGCAGAGATTCCCAGTTTGTGGACTAGTAAAATGTCAAGTCCTGAACTTGCTGGGGATCTCAGGATTGGTATGTTCTCCTGTTCATATTTTCACCTAAAATCAGCATAATCTGGGTAGGGTCCTGTTGAGAGGGTTGGGATGAACTTTGTGACAGTTAGGGAGGTCTTGGGTGCCGGGGGTGTCTGCTGGAGTTCCTAGGGCAGGGACCTGGCTACTTAACTGTCTTACAAAGTTTACAGAGGAGTCCAAGTCCCTGGCAGAGGAGGCTTTTCAGCCACTTAAGTGATGTGAATAGCCAACACCAAGTACATAGCATATTGGTGTGAATATCTTCTAGTGATTGATTAAAGACAGATGGCATAGCATTCTACTTCAGCATTCTACCTACCTACAAAGGACCTGAGAGCTGGGGTCCCTTACTTTATTTACAGAGTTTACAATAGCACTAATCATACTTTATAATTTTTTAATTAACTATTAGACCTTATCATTTTACCAAACTGTCTCCTATATTTAAGATCTAGAAAGACTAAAAACAACAAGCAAAGAGAAAAATCCATGAAAATGTCAAAATTCCTTACACATCGCCAAAATAAGTTATGATGCTGTTCCACAATAGAATATGAAGTCCAAATTTATTTACGCTTATTTACATGAAATTGTTTGCATCACTTTAGGTTTTCAAAAGAAATTTCTTGAATGGAAGGTAATAATTTTATATTATCTCCTAAATTATTACATTCATAAGGTATATCATGTAGAAGACTAATTCAATATATATTTGAAAACCATTTTAGCCTCCCACAGAAATGAAAGATTCTGACTCAACAGAGGTATCAACCATGATGCATGGACAAGGATCCCTAGCAGGTAAATTCTGCAATAGTATAATCTCTGGAAGAGTGATTTCAAACATGTGAAATCTTCTCATGCCCAAGCTTCTGTTTTTAATTGTTTATGGAAATATTCCATGCAAAATATCAAAATATTGCTTTAGCATCATCTTTTCAAACCAAGTTATTCAATCATAAATCAGGTATTTCCACCTTCATGTGTCAGGAGAGTCATATTGCCCATTTATAAGACCATTTTACCTGCATGTACTATGAAAGCATTGCAAGTTTGCAAGGTTTGAAATTGCCAACTCTAGGGTTGGAGAGTTGGTTCAGTAACTAAGAGCATTTATGGCTTTTGCACAAGACACAGCTTCAGATTCCAACACTGACACAGCAGTTTGCAACTGCCTGTAGCTCAAGCTTCAGGGCATCTTATACCATTTTCTGGCCTCTGCAGTTACCAGGGATGTTCAGTAATGCTCAAGCAAAAACACCCATAAACATAAAATAAATATATCAAAAATTTAAAATATTCTATATATTTTATGTGGACTATACCTATGAACCTATTTACTTAGCACGTTCAGGCAAGGAATTCTTCATCAGGACTGTCTAGGCTTCATGTGTTGGGTATGAAAACTATGTATTCAGAGACAACTGTATGTAATATCATTGTAAATGCATGCTGAAAGTTAAGTCCACATGATCTGTGTTCTAATCTGTGATCTACTCATTTTTTTCTTTTCATTTATTTATTTATTTATTTTTATAAGACAATTTTTATTTGCATTTCAAATGGTATCCCTTTTCCTTGTTTGTCCTCCAAAATCCCCCTATCTTATTCCCCCCCACACCAACCCACTCACTCCTGCTTCCCTGTCCTGGCATTCCCCTACATTGGAGCATTGAACCTTCACAGGACCAAGGGCCTCTCCTCTTATTGATGTTTGACAAGGCTATCCTCTGTTACATATGTGGCTTGTGCTATGGGTCCCTCCATGTATACTCTTTGGTTCATGGTTTAATCCCTGGGAGCTCTGTACATTTGGTTGGTTCATATTGTTGTCCCTCTTATGCGGTTGCAAACCCCTTCAACACTTTGCATCCTTTCTCTAGCTCCTCCATTGGGGACCCTGAGAGCAGTCCATTGGTTGGCAGTGAGCATCTACTTCTGTATTAATTTCTATGTTCCCTGTCATTCATTACCTCTAGTGTTTAATAGAAATTAATATAATAAAATATCATACCCACCCCAACACTAACTCCATATTCCTGTGTTTGTTCAGTTAATAGTTTTCTATTGATGTGTCTAAATTGAACTTCTAGTCATTTTGTTTTTATGCATATTTACTAGTGTGCTTTTGACTTTTTCTCATGCAATTTACATCTTCAACAAGTGAATTCAAATCTCCTTTAAAATTTATGTACTATCACAAGTAATTTTTAATGTCTTTATCTGTGATTATAAGGATTCTAATTTTATCAATGTCATGTCAGTTTTGTTTTAACCACATATGCATTGATTTCTTTCAACAGATGTAGACATAAAATTGGAAACAGAGAGCCAGGATTATCTTGATAGCGGTGAAAATATTCAGTCATCTGTATGTAATGAATTATTTCAAATTTTAAAAAATGTAATGTGATATTGGCTAAATGAAATCTTTTAGACATACATTCAGAGTAAAAAGCTCAAAGTTTGAAATCTCATTTTAAAAGTTACTTATTTTGAGGATTATAACATCAATTCATCTTCTTCCTCTTTTCTTTCCTATCTCTAAACCCTCCCAGTTACCCTCCTTGCCATTTCAAAAAGATGGGTGACCTCTATTTCGATAAGTTGTTTGAATCCTTGAAATTTCTTAAAAATCAGCAGTAGCTCATAATTAAGTTTTCTCTGGAAATTTCTACCTTTTTTCTTACCATTCAGCATGTTTCCCTTACTTCAAACTTGTTCTATTAGAAAAATGAAGAAAAAATTACTGCTAAACACTTGAAAACATTAATAACAGTGTGCTAATATCTTTGGGGAGTTTTTGCAAGCAATAACTTGAATACTTATCTTTTATTTCAGTGAATGAAATCATCTGATATCACTAATGTATTATACAGTGATATTAGTTAATAATAGGATATATTAAGTCCTTTCCTAACACATATCTGTGATATAGATACTCAATACTATTTAAGTTTATTTTACATAACTGTTAACCTGCACCTCCCATAGAATGCAGTACTTTATAATCAAGCACTGAGAAAGACACTTTGGTCCTTTGGAATCAGATACCTTTTAGTCAATCATTAATATCAAAACATAGACAAAAGTCACATCCATATTGTCCTACCTTTTTTTTATTCTTTGACTGATTTTCTGTTCCTGAGTGTTTAGAAAGTAAAAGCAGAAGAACAGTGCTCAGAAGATGAGGCAACATGCTGTACTGTAATAAAATAACTAGTAATCAGATCAGATACATGATTAAATGCTGCACATGAATAGTCATGTTGTCACAACACTCAACACTGAAGAGGTTTCTTTGATGGTGGAGACATACGATAAAAAGCTTTGGAAACCCAAAGAGTAGCATTGTTGGTTAAGAGGAGGGAAATCATTTCTGTTTACCATCTATGTCTTTCTAATACCAGGTGGGTGAGGAAATAGGAATTCAGAGAAACAAACCCTACACGTTTATTATTATTATAAACTATAAAGAAAAGGATGTAAATAAGTGCATGGAACAACTCAGATAATGTGTGGGTCTTCTGGTCCCCTTCTTATTAAGGCTTGTTATTACTTCACTTTCCTACTTCTATTCTTTCTTCCTGCCAGATGCCCTTCCTTGTACTTCCATATCCTCAGCATCCTCTCTCAAATTGATAGTGTTTTTGTTTATTACCGTTGCATACATATTGTGTACATATGTTTATGTGCAAATGTAGATGTGTAATCTGCTGGGTGCATTTTTGTTGTCAGGTATATACGATTTCAGAGCTGACCAATTTGTGTTAAAGAACTAATAGGGAGGTTCATCCCTGGGTAAGGCTAATTCTTCCTCTCCCAGGGGTCATTAGTTGCCTATAGTTCTTTGTCTAGGGTTAAGGCCCAGAGAAACCCTTCACTTCCATGTTAACATGTCTATTGCTACTGA
This sequence comes from Apodemus sylvaticus, assembly GCF_947179515.1. Taxonomy (NCBI): domain Eukaryota; kingdom Metazoa; phylum Chordata; class Mammalia; order Rodentia; family Muridae; genus Apodemus; species Apodemus sylvaticus. The sequence continues at coordinate 93,255,039 of NC_067476.1, read as the reverse complement.
CAATCAATTCCTGGTTCAGATATTTTTAGAAGAGACTATTTCAGAGGTTTCATACTATTCTGGGTCTTACACTCTTTCTGACCTCTCTTTTGTGAAGTTTCATAAGCTATAGATGTAGAAGCTATAATGTAGATTAATTAATTGGTGTAGGGCTTCCCATTATCTATAGATCTCTACCAATTTCAAAGAAAATTTTGAAACTATTCTTTTAGAATAGGAAATTAATTTAAAGATATTAAAATATTAATTGAACTCACCATGAAAATTGATTTTACCAGAACACCATTACATCTCTTCAGTCTAAGTGTACTCCTCATTTATCAGTTGGGATAACTTCAAGATCCACGAGTCTTCTAACTGACGGAGAGAAAGGTTGGAAATATAAACAATAAGTAAATAATTTGAGATGTTTATTAAAATATGGTACAATATTTTATACTAGAAATATATATTATAAACATAATCAAAAGTGCTCAGGGAATAAAATATATTGATTAGTAATAAATTGTGTATCTTTTGTTTCAATAATGATTTTTGGAGAGTTTCAAGATGAGAACTGAATTATAAGTTCAATGTAAAGTATCCCTGACTTGAGTTTCAAGAAACAAAGAAATCTTTGGGAAGAAAATAAGGAATGAGGTTGAAAGTGGTGGAGAGGATGGATTGCAGGGCTGGATTATGGGGCAGACAGATAGAGTGTAAGATGACAAAAATAACTTACTTATGCAGGAGAAATAGAACATGAGTTAATAGGATGGAAAAATGCCTGAGAGGTAGAAAGAAAAAAAACTATTCTTCCTGTCCTCATCAGCTCTAGAAAGGCATAGAACACTAAAGAGCTGGGTGCAAGCAGAGATTATTTTACACTTAAAGAAGAAAGCAAAAGCATCTTGGTCAGCCATACATTAATGTCAAAGATTTATGTCATGTATAGTATTGCCTCTTCCTAGATATTGCCACCTATGCCAAAATTAGAATGGCAGGTAAAAAGTGTTTCATTGTGGATATTAACATATAATTCATTTTGTCTCCTTTTTAGATGTCCATAAGAAAAATCTTGACTGGAAGGTAAAAGTCTGATCTTTGATTATTAAGTTTGAAATGCATGAAGTATAGCAGACTGATCAAATATTTTAATTTAAAGCCTCCCCAGTATCTCATTGGAAGTAAAGCTCTAGCTTCATCTGATGTATCAATGCTGAAGCATAAACAAGAATTCCCACCAGGTAATTGTACAATCCTTTTTGTTTTTGAACAACTAGTTTAAGATACTTGAGGATTCTCTGTGAGGCAGACAGGTGCTCAGAAAGATACATATGCCTCTGCTGATTCAGCATGGGTTGCTGAACCTGGTGAATGGATTTAATTCTGGCTGGCTTTAACTATAGTATAAGATTACAGGAGATAAAAGTTCCTCGAAACTTCAACTCAAGCTAAGGAACCAGAATAGGGGTCAGATTTGATACTGGGAAAGAATCATAGGTGTACAGTGGGTTCCAAAACTCAGAGGGTAAGCTTCAAACATAGTCATGCTTTCTTAGCTGATGCATGAGATTACTTGACCCTCAGAAAAAGACTTAAGATAGACCTTCAGGCATATGCCGTCGGACTGGTAGCTCAGTGTCTAAGAGATCTAGGGGATCCAAGTCAGTTGAGTTACCCTATAGGGTAATTCTCCTCCTCAGCTTCATCTAGTCTTTTCCTAATTCAAGCACAATGGTCCCCAGCTTCTGTCTATTGGTTGGGTGTAAGTATCTGCTTCTGATACGTTGAGTCCTTATTTTGCAGTTATGTTTTTAAACATACTTATGTTGGCTATATGAATATGTTTATGAATGTCTGACAAATGTTTAGGCTTGGCATGGAAACTTTTATGATGTCAATCAAGTTTGCAAGTTCTTGTTAATTGCATATACTTAGTATATCAGTAAAGATGCAGTTGAATATTGAGATTAATTAAACATTAAATGAAAAAATAAAAATTAATTTTCATAATGAGAAATCTTAAATATTTTTCATGTATGACTATAAAGATTCCTGTTTCACAAACAATATTTCATTTTGTTATAATGATACAAATATTTACCTCAACAGAAGCATACTTACAAATGAAAACAGAGGAAAGTCAGAAAAATCTTGAAAGGAATGAAAATACTCAATCATCTGTATGTAATTTAAATTTAAATTTCTACTTCAAAATTTATCTGGCATCAATGGGAGGGGAAGACCTTGGTCATGTGAAGGCTCAATGCCCCAGTGTAGAGAAATGCCAGGGCGGTGAGGTGGGAGTGGGGACTTGCAGGGGAGCATCCTCATAGAAGCAAGGAGAGGTGGGATAGGATAGGGAGCATGTGGAGTGGAAACTGGAAAAGGGAATAACATTTGAAATGTAAATAAATAAAATATACAATAAAAATGGGATAAAAAGAAAGAAATGGAAAAAACTCAAAACAGCAAAAAATAATCAAAAAAAAAAAAAAAAAAACCACCAACAACATCAATAAAAAGTGTACCACAGGTTAAAATCTGGATGTTTACTTAGAATAGATAATCCAAAGTCTACTATTTAACTTTAAAAATATTAATTAATTAGGAATTTGGATTTTTCTTAAAATGTGTATTAGTCCACAGTTAATATTATACCTCCCCTTCTTTTACTATGTATCATATTTTTCCCTTCCTTTATACCTCTTCTACTATACAAACTTAATAAAAAATGTTTGGTATCCCTAAACACTTGAAAACATGATCAATGTTGCAACTTTCAAATTTATTTTTTATTTCACTGAGGGCAGTCAGATGATATTCTGAAAGCACTATTCATCAATGCTGGTTAATAATAGGATCTATTGTGTATTGTACTAGTAGCAGATGCATGGCATTATTATTGGGAACTATCTGAGTTTGTGTTCCTTAGACACTACTTAGTTCAATGGATTATAAAACAAAATACATTTTTCTATTGCCAAATATGTGTCTTTAAATATTTTTAAATTAGTATACAAGACTTATAATTGTCCTCTGTGTTTGATAAAATAAATTCCCCACCCAAAGTCCTAGTTATAAACTTATTTCTTCCTGCCTTTCACTGTTGGGTGTAGTTTATGTTTTAAGAATGGAGTTTAAATGACTTAGAAGGTATGTTATTCTGATTTTGAATTCATAAGGAAGTTTGGAAAATATGTTTATTTAATTTCAAAAGTATTTTAGAAAAGTAAATTCATTTATTTTATATCAAAAGTAATTGATATGACTAATACTGTTCATGATTTGTATTGACTTTACCAGAATGCTGTTATACAGCCAAAGCAAATTCTTCATTTACAAATAGGACTAGCACTGAGACCCACGGATCTTCTGAACGAAGGAAAGAAAGGTTAGACATTAGACATTATAAGTAAATAATGTAAAATTTTGTTAAAAACAAGTCAAAGTGCTGGGCAGTGGTAGCACACGCCTATAATCCAAGCACTTGAGAGGCAGAGGCAGGCGGATTTCAGAGTTTGAGTCCAGCCTGGTCTATACAGTGAGTTCCAGGACAGCCAGGGCTATACAGAGAAACCCTGTCTCAAAAAAAAAAAAATCAAGTCAAAGTATTTTAAATTCAGAATATACTAAGCAAATAAAAACAAAGTGTTTAGGGCAGAAAAGTTACATGTGGTAACATGAAGTTTCAATTATATTTTAAATTAGATATTTTATATGAAAGCAGAATTTTGACTAAATCATAAAATCATCTTCGTTTTCTCAATGTTTTAAACTGGAGGTTTCTACTACTGTGATGAACAGGGTCATCACAAGCAACATGGGGAAAGAAAGTTCTTAGTTCTTTGGTTTTTGTCTTTTGTTTTTGGTGATGATGATGAATATGATATTTTTTACTCACACTTCCATACATTTTCTCATCAAAGGAAATTAGGGAAGGAACTAGAAAAGAGCAGTGACCTGGAGACAGGAGCTGAGATAGGCCAGGGGCTGTGGCTTGCTCCCCATGATTTGCTCAGCCTGCTTTCTTACAGAACCAGGACCAGCCCAGGGATGAAGGGACTCACAATGGCCTAGGCCTTCCCTCATCAATCAAAATTAGAAGATGCCCTACAAGCTTGCTTCAGTGTATTCATATGAGGACAATTTCTGAATTGAGATTCCTTACTTTTGACTAGCTTGTGTTAAGTTGACATTAAAACTGTCACATTCATTAACATTTATTTTGATTAAAGAATTATAAATTCAGAATTAATATGAAGCAAAATCTTTTGTTTGCAGATGCTTTATGGGACATATGTGTGTGTGTGTGTATGTGTGTGTGCGTGTGTGTGTGTATGTGTATGTGTGTGTGTGTGTGTGTATGTGTGTATCTGTGCGTGTGTGTGTGTGTGTGTGTGTGTGTGTATGCCAAGTCAACAGTTCATCCAGGGAAGCCAAAGCAGAAACTAAATTTGAGTAAGAACCTGGAAGCAGAGGCCATGGAGAAGTACTGCTCCTCATGGCTTGCTCAGCCTGCTTTCTTACAGAATTAAGGACCACTAGCCTACAAGTCACACCATCCACAATGGGCTGCCTACCCATCACTAATTGAGGAAATACCATACAATGTTTCTGATCTCAAAGAGGCAGTTTCTCAAGATTCCCTTCTCTCAGTTGACTACAGCTTGTAACTAGCTTTCAAGGTATGAGGAGGCACCAAGCAAGTTTCTACAGGCGGGAAGACACCAGCACCCTTTCTCAGCTATAATGTTTATTGTGAGCCACAACAAACACCAGGATAGCCCTAAGGGTGCAGTAATGGCATACAATAGTTTAATGCTATGCATGTGTTTCACCTTTAATAGTGTCACATAGACCAAACTGGGACTATCATGTGGGCATGAGAAATGATCAGGCATATAATCAGAAGATTATATGCCAATTTTTGTCTATATGTCATGGTTCTTTAAGCTGTTAGAATTTGGAATGTCCTTCTTTATTAAAGACCCAAAACCTATTCCATTATTTCTCTTTTTAGTTTTCTTAACTATATGATGTTAAAATATTTTTATTACTTCTTTGAAAAGTCAGTCATTAGAATGTGACTATCCTCCCCTATCTCCTCCCAAATCCACCCCCACATGTCTAAGCCACCCACCCAATTTGTGTTCAAAATCTTACTTTCATTTATTTATTTATTGGTTAACTCAATCCATTTTCATCAGGGCTGCCCATGTAATCTTGGGTGTATAACCATCCACTGAAGTGCATTAGACTTACCATGGATTACACCCTTATGTAAAACTAACGTTTCTTCTCTGAGCAGCGATCAGTTACCAGTAGCTTCTCAGGTAGAGGTGGAACTTCTTGCCTGTCGCTCTTCCATTCTAGTATTATATGTGACTGTGGCTTGCACAGGTCTTGTGCATGCTACTACAACCACTGTTTTTGTGTAACTGCCCTAATGTTGTGAGCTGCCATACCAGTATGGGTGCTGGGAATTGAACCCAGGTTCTCTGTAAGAATATCCAGTGCTAGCTTTCTACACTTTCAATTCTACGTGGTCTCTTCTTACAATCATCCCTTAGCCTTAAGTGTGTGGTGTGTGTGTGTGTGTGTGTGTGTGTGTGTGTGTGTATGATACAGATGTCCCTTTAAAGGTTGAGCATTCCACCCCCACATTTCATGTGCATCTTAAACAGTTATGTCTCTGCATTAGTCACCATCTACTGAACAAAGACATTTCTCTGAAATTTGAGGGGTGCACTTATAAATGATGTATAATTATTGGAAGTTTTTAACTAATATTTTTTGTATGTAACATGATAGGAACATGATAGGAAAAAATAAAAAAAAATAAAAATTATTCCCAGACAAAGGCTTATGAAACAAGGAACTCCAAAGTGCCACTGGAGTGAAAACTAATTTCTATTTAAGACCATTCATTGATCAGAAACAGCTTATGAGTTAGAGATTGGAGCTTGTGTCTAAATCCTCTTTGAGTGCCTAGTCCTAGACTGGTCCAGACACATTGAGGTCCCTTTCCATGCTGCCTCAGTCTCTGTGCACTTAAAGACCTCCTTCCTTTAACTCTCTCTTTCCTTTTACAAGCTTTATTCCTCCTCCTCCCGAGCCTTCCCTGAACTATAATGAGAGAAACTTGATGGAGATACTCGCCTTTTAAAAATATGTCCCATAAACAGAGTAGCAGTGATAGGTCCTCCGTACATCACATGACACAGGTTTTACAAAACTTCAATAGAATATATATGGGTAAGAACCAACGTGCATGTGGTAGCTATTTCTAATTTTTAGTATATGTGGATAACAGGCCATGTTTAACTACTTCAATATTAATTTAATATTAAAATGTTATATTTTTAGCTTAGGTTCATATACTTCCGAAGAACTACTTACTGAGGAATACACATCTGTACCCTAGAGATAAAAGATGAAACAAAATCTTACTGTATCTAGAATATATGTTTATAAAATAATATTTAAAACTGGATTATTCTGTATATAAATATTCAACTGATCTGCCTGTGCAGATTCCTTAATGAGATAATATTTATGCCTTTAACGTTTGTGAACATTCCTTGTTTCTTGAATTTCAATAAAATATGGAAATATTTGGAGCACATTGATATGAATGTCCCTGAATTGTTTTATTAATGGTATACTATGTTGCTTGCTACTATAAGAATTGCCAATGGCAATGCCATCCTAGGTTCCCAGTTTCATCCTATTATCTGGATTCGTTCATTTCAATTATAAACCTCACAATGATACATTTGCGCTTTACGTTTATTTAACTAATAATTTTCTTCAATGAGGTTGTTTAAACTAATGTGTAGCTTTATTTTAAGTGTATATCAAATACGCTAACATAGCAAACTATAATGCAATGCCCAAAGTGAAAGTCTCCAAAATTTCACTCACTATTCCCAAAGCAAAATTAGATTATAGTTGAGCAATGCTATTATAGGTAAAATTCTTAACTGATTTAGGAATATTCATATGTAACTGACACCATGTTTTTTTTGTAGGTTTTTGTGTTAGCTATCCTGAACAAGAGGTAATGATTTAATACTTTTGCTTCGTTTATTAAATTTATAAAGTATGACACATGATCTTTATTTACTGCCATTTATATAATATCAGCAGTCTTCCCTTGAAGAGAACTATGCTCCAACTGAAGAATCAGCAGTGAAGTGTGGACAAGAATTCCCAGCAGGTAAATTGTGTGAGAATAATTCTTTTGGAACAACTACTTAAAACATTTGAAGTTCTCATGCTTACAAGCTTCTCATATCTAAGGTTTGGCTCTCTCCCCAAATGGCTGCAAATTGATGTAGATAATAAAAATATAACTTTCACATCATTTAAAAATAAGTGGTTATTATTTTCATATTAATTTTAGATATTAGAATTATTCCCATTTTTATGGATAGGCCTACCCATGTTTCCACTTTGGAAGCCCATATGTCTTGCAAGTGATCTTAGTTTAGTAAGGAAAAAATCTACATTTTATGAAGTTTAAAAGTGCTTACTTTATATATATATATATATATATATGGTAGTCCATGACTGTACCTGTGAAAGGTAACTCATTTATGATCAGGAGTCTTAAGGGATCTTGTATGCAAGGAACTTCATATTTAGTTATATTTGTGCTTTAATTTCACTTGAGAAGGCATTCTGTAAGTTAACTTTTCTCTTTGAATTGTTTTCTATTTGGTAATCTCACTCAATGCCCTGTTCATTTACTAAATCTGGTGTTCAGGGGGTTTTATCTGATAAAATACAGTGAACTGAATTCTCCTGTCATTTTCTAACCTGCTGAAGGAATCTATTTCACAGAGTAGCCAATGGCTTACAAATATTTATTAGGTCCACCAAATTCATATCTCTTTGCTTGTTCATTTGATTTCAATATTTCTATTTAATATTATATCTTCCAATTAATTGTTAGCTATAATTTTGTCTCTTTGTTTATATTCTTATTTAGTAGTCAGGGGCTAGAAATTATCTCAAGGGCTTTTAATATGATATTCATATTCTCAGCCATTAAACCAAACTCTGCTCTAGTATATTTAATTTCTCCATGATCCAAGTACACATAAGAAGGATGTATTCCTAAAGACTTTTTAAATGGATTCCATCAGGATACATGTTTGTGAAAAGAAAGAAAAGTCTGAACACATACAACTTGCACATTCTGTGAAGTATAATCACATCCTATTTGATAATTTAATGGCAGCACATGGTCAACAAGTGTCCTTAATTTACATATAAAGTGATCAATTATTATTTTTCTGTATTGTTTCCTAATTAAGTCCTAGGAGACACTTTTACCATTCTCTGAACTAAAGATTGCATCCTTGTCATAGACTTTGATCAGCTTCACAATTCTGTCTCACTCTTCTCCATTATGCCACTCACAGTCAGTATCATCCAACAACAGAGATGCTCAGCCATGAAAATCGCCAACCCCCCCCCCATAGGCTATTGCCCATGCTTTAGTTATTTAGGAAAATGTCCACATATGAATGACTTTTGTCAAATAATCAATGCTTTAGTCATTGATTCTCTTTAATTGATTGTTTTAGGTACCAAAAACTATTGTCTATCATTGTGATAATTTCATGAACATTTAATATTACTTTTCTTACTCACTGTATTGCCTTGGAAGCCTATATTTCCTCTATGATTTTTTTTATTTGTTTTTGTTGTTATTGTTGTTGTTCTGAGTTTGCCATTTTCTATGACTTGATTATGTGTGCATAACTCAGCCCTATCTGATGTACATTTCCTTTTTTTAAATATTTTTATTTTCTATCTTCTTTGTTTACATTCCAAATGATTTTCCCTTTCCCGGATCCCCCCTCCCCATATGTCCCATAAACCTTCTTCTCTCCATCCCATCTCCAATCACCTCCCTCCTTTTCCTCTGTCCTTATATTCCCTTCCAATGCTAGATCAATCCTTTCCAGGATCAGGACCCTCTCCATACTTCTTCATGGGAGTCATTTGTTATGCAATTTGTGCCTTGGGTATTCAGGGCTTCTGGGCTAATTAATATCCACTTGTCAGAGATTGCATTCCATGTGTATTCTTTTGTGATTGGGTTACCTCACTTAGGATGATATTTTCCAGATCAAACCATTTGCCTAAAAATTTTGTGAATTCATTTTTTCTAATTGCTGAGTAGTATTCCATTGTATAAATATACAATATTTTCTGTATCCATTCCTCCTTTGAGGGGCATCTGGGTTCTTTCCAGCTTCTGGCTATTATAAATAAGGCTGCTATGAACATAATGGAGCATGTGTCCTTATCGCATGCCAGGGAATCCTTTGGGTATATGCCCAGGAGAGGTATAGCAGGGTCCTCTGGAAGTCTCATGTCCAGTTTTCTGAGGAACCTCCAGACTGATTTCCACAGTGGTTGTACCATCTTACCGCCCCACCAGCAGCGGAAGAGTGTTCCTATTTCCACAATGACTTTCCACCCACCTATTTCTCCGTCTGCCTTGCTCCTACATTTTGACTTCTGTCTTTACTGTAATTCAAAACTTTTTACATGACTAGTCAAAATGCCAATTTCTCTGAAAATTTCCATCCATGTCATGTATTCTTATACCTTTTTAGATTTGGGGTTTAGAGATGAGTATAGAATCTGTAATTGACTATTGACTTTCTGACTTTAAAACAGTTTTCACAAAATTGAAATATATTTTCAGTCTAGTAGGAAAACCTATAATTGAATAATTCACACTGAAATACCAACAGCATTGTAAAGATCAACATATATTGTTCTAAGAAAGAAAGGCATGATAAAACCTTGACAACAGGCTATAGGAGAAATGGCTTATTTCAAATTTTCATTGTTTAAAACAAGGTATCAAATAATCACATGGAAGTTGTAATGTGTTCAATGAATGACATGTAAAGGGTTGATAGAAGATCGAAAAGACAGCTTTTATTTCCAGAGAAATGTATAGTTAGAACATATAAAATAGAACATAAGTCCTTGTAAATTTTCAATTTGATTTTGAGGATATGTTTATGTTGGACACATTAATATTTGAATGAATATTTAATATTTTTATACATGAAGGAGAAAATTTTCATATTGTAAAAATGCACATCTTGAAGTTCTTGATAATTCCATTTTGCATATAAGTTAAATACCCCTTGTAAGAATAAACTTAAACTTTAAAATAAGGAAACAAAAATTTAGTTTCCATAAATCTTAATTGTTGCATTATTATAAAGACACATTCATACATTAGAAATGTTACTTTTAGTTTTTTTTATTAAATAAATATTTACTTATTTCAATAGAAGCAGACTGGAAAATAAAAACAGAGGATTTTCGGGAAAATCTTGATGACAATGAGAGTATCCATTCATCTGTGCGTAAATTTAAATTTAAGTTTCTGCTTTAATATTTGCTTTATAAACAGTGTAGCACAGGTAAATACTTTTCTAAACATGCATTTGGAGAGAATAGTTCATTGCTTAAACATTGGTCCATTTAAATAAAATAATGAAGTAACTAAAAATCAGATTAAGTTCACACAAAAATAATACTGATTTTTGGCCCTGGAGAAGTTCTTCTTCATAGTGAGAATCTGAGTAAGATGATGGCTTTAAATTCATGGAAAAACTTTCAGAAGTGTCAGTGTGGCTACCTTGTAAATAATTCAGCAGCAGCATGGATAAAGAGAAGAGGAAGCCATCACGGATTATAATTTAAGTCGTTAGAAATTAGGATTGGAAAGGAAAGCTGGGACTCAGATAATCAGTCTTCATCAATGTTTATTCCTGTAATTGGAAGAAAGTATACTTTATACAGAGAGTTAATTCAAACACCTATTAAATATGTTCTGATATCCTTTTCATTAATTTCTGCAATTTAAAAAAATGGAAAAGCTTCTATAATACATGTAGAATTTCCATTCTATTATTCAAAACAAATATACAAAATTTTTATTATTTTGTCATTTTATTCAACTAAGTTGTAACAATAACAAAAGTGGAGGCTTTTTTTTAAGAGGTAGAAAATGAGGAGAGATATGTGGACAATGTTGGAAGAAAGAAAAGTATAAAATTATATTAATATATTTTAATTAAAATTTAAATTAAAAATATTTCTGAAATAATTATGTTATTTATTATATATATACATGCTTAATAAAGAATAATTGTTTATAGAAATAAACACATAAATTTTGTCTGGAAACATGTTATTTACTATATTATTATTTTTTGTAATTGCTTTATAACTTAATTATTTTTTATAAATCATTTTATTTGTTTAAATTTTAAATGATATCCTGCTTCCTGGTTACGCCCATCCCATCTCCCTCCCCTTTGTTTCTTTCCATTAGGGTGCTCCTCTACCCACTGACCCACTCCTGCCTTACCCCTCTAGTTTTGAAAACATGCCTATTTTACTTTCAAGCATGTTTTCAAGCATACTTTAAAAATGTAATTTATATACTTATCCACAAAGTGATTAGATTTTCAAATGCAATTCACTATTTTTCTTGATTTTACCAGAATTCTTTTACATGTCTTCAACCAAGGCCCAGTCCTTATTTGTCATTAGGAATAACTCAAAGGTCACAAAATCTTCTAAATGAAGGAGGGAAAGGTAAGAATTATATATAAGTACCAAACAATATAAAAGAATATTGATTAAAATAAGAGCAAGGATTGTACTATTAGCTAAAAGTCTTGCCTATAAAAAGTCCTTTAAGAAATAAGAATGTACTATGTTGTAATATGCATGTGTCTATACAAATTGTCCCTGATGAAAATTGAACTATAAAAATAGATACTACTCTTCTGTTTGTTAGTCCAAAGAACACCACCACTCCTTTCCCCTCCCAGAGTTCTACCTGACCTCCATTCTCCCCTTCTCCTCTTGGGGAGAAGGTGGTCCCTCTGAGTATTCCCTCATATCTTCCCATCCCCCAAAGCTGGCTCATTAAGGCTCTGCAGGTTTAGACTTATCCTTTTCCACTGATGCCAGACAAAGAATCCCTGTTGGGGAATGGATACCACAGTCAAGCAATAGCTTTTGGGAAAGTCTCTGTTCCAGTTGTCGGGAGACCCACATAGAGATGTAGCTGCTGGTCTGCTGCATATGTGTGTCAGGGCCTTGGTCCAGCCCCAAGTGTTCTTTAGTTGGTGGCTCAGTCTCTGAGAGCTCTGGGGGGTCCAGGTTATTTGACTCTGTTGGTCCTCCTGTAGCATTCCAATGCCCTTCAGGGTCTTAAATCCTTCACCCAGTTCTTCCATAGAGTCTCCATCCAATATTTGGCCACGGGTTTCTGCATCTGTTTCAATCATTTGCTGGAGGGAGACTCTCGGAGGACAGTTGTGTCTGTAGAAGAATGCAAATAGATCAATATTTATAACCCTGAACAAAGCTCAAGTACAAGTGGATCAAGGATCTCAACATAAAACCAGATACACTAAATCTAGCAGAAAAAAAGTGGTAAATATCATTGGTACAGAAGACAATTTTCTGAACAAAACAGCAATGACTCATTCTAAGATCAACTAAAGCTTCTGTATGGCAAAGAAACTATCATTAGGACAAAATGACAGCTATAGATTGGGAAAAGGTCTCCACTAACCCTCTGTTCAACAGAGGGATAATATCCAAAATATATAAAGAACACAAGAAGTTAGACTACAACAAACCAAATAACATGATTACAAAATGGGGTACAAGGATAGAGAATTTTCAATAGGGAAATCTTGAATGGCTGAGAAACACTTAAACATCAGAGAAATACAAATCAAAACAACTCTGTTATTCTACCTTACATCAATCAGAATGACTAAGATAAAAAAAAAATCAAATGACTACACATGCTGGTAGGATTGAAAGGTTGTACATCCACTCTGGAAATTAATCTGACAGTTTCTCAGAAAATGGGAACCTATTTTATCTAAAGACCCAGCTATACCACTCCTGGGTATATATATACCCAAATGACGTTTCAGCATACCACATAGACATGTACTTCATTATGTTTATAGTAGTTCTATTCATAATAGTCAAAACTAGAAACAAACCCAGCTGTCCCTAAACTTCAGAATAGATACAGAAAATGTGATTCAATTAAACATTGGAATACTATTTATTGATCTATTAAAGAAAGGGCATAATGAATTTTGCAGGCAAAGGGATTGTACTCAAAAATATCAACCCGAGGAAGGTAACTCAGATCCAAAAGGACATGCATGTTATATACATGATGATAAGTAGATATTACCCACATACATCCCAATAGACAAGATGCTAAACAAAGGAACACTAAAGCAAGAATGCTTTAATATCACATAGATAATGAAATAGTAGTAGAAGGCAGAGGGAGGGAGAGAACTGTGTAGAAGAGGAGATGAAGAGAGTAATGAATGTGTCAGGATCAAGTCTTGGGAAGAGACAAAGGGCCAGAGGGCCAGAAGGCTAGGAGAATGTATGGAAATCTGTAGCTTCTTCAGTGTGAGGTGATAGGGGAAATATTTAGGAATTCCCAGAGACCTGGGATGGGGGAGGCTCCCAGGAGTCAATGTGAGTGACCTTAGCCAAGATGCCAAACAACTGGGACATGAAACCTGAAGAGGCCACCTCATGTAGCCAGACAGGATCCTTAGTGGAAGGACAAGGATACCAATGTACGCACAAAACCTTTATCCATAATGCGTACTATCTAACAAAAATGCAGGGACAAAAATGTATCAGAGACTGAAAGAATGACAAAACCAATAATTTGCCCAACTTGAGACCCATTCCAAGGACAAGCACCAATCCCTGACACTATCAGCAATGCTTTGTTATGCTTTCAGATAGGAGCCTAGCATAACTGTCCTCTGATACTGTGATTTTTTAATTGAAAATAGATTCTTCTTTCATACAATACATCCTGACCCCAGTTTTTTCTTCTGCCACTCCTCCCAGCTTTCTTGCAGTTCCCTCTCCCTCAAATCTATTCCCTCTCCATTTCCTTCTCATAAAAGAGAAGGCTTCCAAAAGATGACAGTCAAATATAACTAAACAAGATACAATGAGCCAGGCAAAAGCCCTCATATTGAAGCTGGACAAGTCAACCTAGTAGTAGGAAAAGAGTCTCAAGAGCAGGCAAAAGAGTCATAGAAAGTCCCACAAAAACACCAAAGTAAGAGCCACAGCACATTATGTAGAAGATCTGGTGCAGACTGAGGTAGGCCCATGCTTGCTTCTTAGGTTTTTGTGAACCCATTTGCTATACTCATGTAAGAGGTTTCCTTCAGCAGTAGATGGGAGTGGGTTTAAAGACACATAGCCAGACATTATGCATGGGGAGAGTTTAAAATGGATGATTCCATCATTCCATGCTCTCAGAAATAAAGGAGCCTGATAGAAGACTGGGAGAAAAACCATAGTAGTCAGAAGTATAGAGGACATGAGGAGAACATGGCCCATCAAACCAACAAAATATATACCAGTTTAAGCAAAGGAATTTCACGATATATTTGGTAAGGAGATGGAAATAAAGATTAAAATGATAGGGGTAGAAAGGAAATGATATGAGACAAGTACTTAAAGTGCAAGATATGAAGGTGACTTTTTTAAACAAATGCAAGCATTGACATGGGGATGGATATGGTGTGAACCAATAGAATGGAAATAAAATGCAGAGACTAGGATCAGAGTGATATTCTTCTCATCTTTATTTGTAGGAATAAATGGAAGTCTGTAGTCTAGGTCTTAGTGGAGCTTTTAAAAAAAAACATTTAGTGATACTCACAAGCACCTCTGCCAGCCATGCATGCCATAGTTGACTGTCATGAAAAGAGTTGCTCTTTCCAAGGCACTGTCATTTTGGTCAAGATAAGAATACCCAGGCATGTAGAGAACTGGTTGGGGCTGTCATCAGCCAATCACAAATCTGAGGAATGGTAGCGGCTCCTTTGGCTGTTGGATTGGAAGACCCAGTGGAAAATTATCGCCTAGGCTCTACCACATCAGGATGTATTAAAAAATGTGGATGCAGCCTACATACCAACAAGAAATGCTCAAATTTTGTGAGCAAAATACTGTGGGCATTGGTAATAATATAATTTCTGATTCATCAGCCTTGATGTCTGAATTCTTAGATGCTAGTATGTGACGCATATGTTGTTGGTGCTACATTCAAGCTCAAAGGCCATTTAGGATCCAGTTGCTAACTATCAAAATGTGCCTTGGTAAATGTTATTCTGACTGTATGGTTATGAGTTACTGATTTCTAACTTATTAAATTTGTGAAAACCTGGGCTATCTTTGATGGTATTATTTTTGTACCAAAACATACCTTGTAATTTAGGTTCACATAGCTCCCTAAAATTGCTTCTGAAGAATCCACAAGTGTATGTTTTAGATTAAAGATAATACAGTCTTCACCATACCTAGTTCATGCTTATATAAGTAGCAGTTTGTGCTCTGTTATTCCTTAAGTGAATGTCCAAGTTAATTAGTTCAGCCTACATTTTTGATGATCAATGATTTATGCCTGTTACTATACTTTTTGTGAATGTTTTATGCTTGCCAACTTTCAGTCTAATGTAAAATGCATGGAAACTTCTTATCATATATTCTTTTTTAATGCTCGTAAATTACTTTGTTGGAGGCACCTGGTGGAATATTGTATTACCTGCTTTTATTATATCCCAGGTATATTTCATCTGGAATTCAAGAATAAATTCTGTAGTTGTAATTATAAACCTTGAACTAATATATATGACTTTTGTCCTTAGTTTGGCTTTTGAGATAATGTTCTTAATTTAAATAACTTTTAATTTTAATTTAATGCATCTTCTTGATTTTCTTTCAAGTGGCTAAACCCTTATTTTTGTGACACAGAAAGATGAAAAATGATGTAAAATTTACGGACACTCTAACTTTAGCATATATCTCAAGCTAAATTCCAGGTTGAATACTATGCTGCTTCTGAATAAAACCTGACCCTGTAGAGATATTAACATATAATTGATTGTACGTTTCTACTTAGGTTCACCTAAGAAGCATCTTGAATGGAAGGTAATAAGTTCATATTTTAACATAGCTTATAATCAATAATAATAGCAACATGTGTCAAACAGAAAATTCAGTAAATATCCTGCTTCAAAACCCAACCAGAAAAAACCATCAACTGAAAGAGAAGATTCTATTCTACCTGAGTCATCAGTGTGGAAGCAGGAGCAGGAACACCCATCAGGTAATTCTGTAAAATAACTTACTCTTAAAATTCAAAAAAACAGCATTAGTACAACTGAGATAGTTGAGCATTTTGTGTGTATGCAAGTAAATTCACATTACCTTTTAGAAAGCTTGCTTTTATGGGTTATTTTATGGATTATTTATGGAATGATTATGCATTTGAGAATTTTAAAATGTATATGACATTTGTGTCATGGTTTATACCTGTATACCTATACCAACTTCCTGGAAGGCTAAGGTAAGTAATTCTTTTCCAGTTGGGAGCTTTGAGTGTCATTGTGTTGTATGTAAAAATATCTTTGTATGAGGAATATGTATTTTACATATCAAAATTCATCCTATCAGATGACTCCATGGGCTCTGTGTTTTAATTTATGGTCTATCAAATTGGCTGCCTCTAATTTTCATTCTCTTGTATGCAATAGAAACTTATAAATTGCAATATAATGAAGCACTTTTTATTGCCTTTCCATAACCTATAGAAGTCCAGGTTTAATCAATTTTTCTATTTCATATATATTGACTACCAGCACCAAATCTATATTCTTATATTTGATTAACTTATTTTTGTCTATTTTAGTTTTAGAGTATTCTTTTCTGTTTATTTTTAAATCTACTAATTAAATAGGTTTTCTTTTTTTTTTTGACGTCTGACTGTGGAGATGAACATGTGATATACCTTTATGGTTAGGCATGGAATGTTTTATGATGTAAACAGTGCATGGAGTTTCTTGTTTATTGTGTGTATTTTGTATGTCAATAAATATTAAAGCTAACTGAGCTTTACTTTTATTTTTTATCTTAAATTTTAGTTTAATTTGAGTTTTTTTATAATTTTCTATTTTCTATATTCTATGTTTACATTCCAAATGATTTTCCCTTTCCCGGTTCCCCCCTCCCCATAAGTTCCCTAAGCTCTCTTCCCTCTGCCCATTCTCCTATCAACACCCTCCTACATCTCTGTCCTCTGCTGGAACAAGACTTTTCAGGACCCAGGACCTCTCCTTCCTTCTTCTTGGGAGTTGTTTGATATGTAAATTGTGTCTTGGGTATTCAGAGATTCCAAGCTAATATCCACTTATCAGTGACTGTATTCCATGTGTGTTCTTTTGTGATTGGGTTACCTCACTAAGGATAATATTTTCTAGATCCAACAATTTGCCTAAGAATTTCATGAATTCATTCTTTTTAATTGCTGAATAGTATCCCATTGTGTAAATATACCACATTTTCTGTATCCATTTCTCCATTGAGGGACATCTGGGTTCTTTCCAGCTTCTGGCTATTATAAATAGGGCAGCTATGAACATAGTGGAGCATGTGTCCTTATTGCATGCTGGGGAATCCTCTGGGTATATGCCCAGGAGTGGTATTACAGGGTCCTCTGGAAGTGTTGTGGCCAGTTTTCTGAGGATCAGCCAGACTGATTTCCAGAGTGGTTGTACCAATTTGCAACCCCACCAGAAGTGGAGGAGTGTTCCTCTTTCTCCACATCCTCGCCAACACCTATTATCTCCTGAGTTTTTAATTTTAGCCATTCTAACTGGTGTAATGTGAAATTTCAGGGTTTTGATTTGCATTTCCCTAATGACTAATGATGTTGAACATTTTTTAAGTTGCTTCTCGGCCATTCGAAGTTCTTCATGTGAAAATTCTTTATTTAGCTCTGTACCCCATTTTTAATAGGGTTATTTGGCTCTCTGGTGTCTAACGTCTTGATTTCTTTGTATATATTGGATATTAGTCCTCTGTCAGATATAGGGTTGGTGAAGATCCTTTCCCAATTTGTTGCCTGCAGTTTTGTCCACTTGACAATGTCCTTTGCCTTACAGAAACTTTGTAATTTTATGAGGTTCCATTTGTCAATTCTTGATCTTAGAGCATAAGCTATTGGTGTTCTATTCAGGAACTTTTCCCCTGTGCCCATGTTCTCAAGGGTCTTCCCCAGTTTCTTTTCCATTAGTTTCAGTGTGTCAGGTTTTATGTGGAGGTCCTTGATCCACTTGGAGTTGAGCTTAGTACAAGGAGATAATAATGGATCAATTCGCATTCTCCTGCATGCTGACCTCCAATTGAACCAGCACCATTTGTTGAAAAAGCTATCTTTTTTCCACTGGATGTTTTCAGCGCCTTTGTCAAAGATCAAGGGGCCATAGGTGTGTGGGTTTATTTCTGGGCCTTAAATCCTATTCCATTGATCTACTGCCTGTCACTGTGACAATACCATGCAGTTTTTAACATTATTGCTCTGTAGTACTGCTTGAGGTGTGGGATACTGATTCCCCCAGAAGTTCTTTTACTTTTGAGAATAGTTTTAGTTATCCTGGGTTTTTTGCTATTCCCAATGAATTTGAGCATTGCTCTTTCTAACTCTATGAAGAACTGAGTTGGGATTTTGATGGAGATTTCATTAAATCTGTAGATTGCTTTTGATAAGATGACCATTTTTACTATATTAATCCTGCCAATTCATGAGCATGGAAGATTTTTTCCATTTTCTGAGGTCTTCTTCAATTTCCTTCTTCAGAGACCTCAAGTTCTTCTCATACAGATCTTTCACTTGTTTGGTTAGAGTCACCCCAAGATACTTTATATTGTTTGTGGCTATTATGATGGGTGTCACTTCCCTAATTTCTTTCTCATCCTGCTTATCCTTTGAGTATAGGAAGGCTACTGATTTGTTTGAGTTGATTTTGTAACCATCCACTTTGCTGAAGTTGTTTGTCAGCTGTAGGAGTTCTCTGGTGGAGTTTTTCGGTCGCTTAAGTATTCTATCATATCATCTGCAAATAATGATAGTTTGACTTCATCCTTTCCAATTTGTATCCCTTTGACCTCCTTATGTTGCCTAATTGCTCTAGCTAGAACATCAAGTACTATATTAAAAAGATATGGAGAGAGGGGGCAGCCTTTTCTAGTCCCTGATTTTAGTGGGATTGCTTCAAGTTTCTCTCCATTTAGTTTGATGTTGGCTACCAGTTTGTTATATATTGCTTTTGCTATGTTTAGGTATGGGCCTTGAATTCCTGTTCTTTTGATGTTAATTTTATATTTGAGTGGTTATCTTCTTTTGGGTTTGATGAAAGAAATTTACTATCTTGCTTTTTCCAGGGTGTAGTTTCCCTCCTTGTATTGGTGTTTTCCACCTTTTATCCTTTGTAGGGCTCAGTTTGTGGAAAGATATTGTGTAAATTTGATTTTATCATGGAATATCTTGCTTTCTCCATCTATGGTAATTGAGAGTTTTGCTGGGTATTGTAATCTAGGCTGGCATTTGAGTTCTCTTAGAGTCTGCATGAGATCTGCCCAGGATCTTCTAGGTTTCATAGTCTTTGATGAGAAGTCTGGTGTAATTCCAATTGGTCTTCCTTTATATGTTACTTGGCCTTTTTCTCTTATAGCTCTTTATATCCTTTCTTTTTTTAGTACATTTGGGGTTTGATTATTATGTGATAGGAGGTATTTCTGTTCTGGTCCAGTCTGTTTGGAGTTCTGTAGGCTTCTTGTTTGTTCATGGGCAACTCTTTCTCTAGGTTAGGAAAGTTTTCTTCCATAATTTTGTTGAAGATATTCAACATAATTCTTCCATAATTTTGTTGAAGATATTCACTGTTGAGTCAATGGTTTCTATGGTATCTTTGGCATCTGAGATTCTTTCTTCCATCTCTTGTATTCTGTTGTTGATATTTGTGTCTTTGGCTTCTGATTTCTTCCCAAGGTTTTCTATCTCCATAGTTATCTCCCTTTGTGATTTCTTAGTTATTTCTACTTCTGTTTTTAGATCCTGGATGGTTTGGCTCAGTTCCTAAACTTCTTTGTTTGTATTTTCCTGTATTTCTTTAATATATTTTTGTGTTTCCCCTTTCATGACTTCTGCCTATTGACTCAGTTTCTCCTGCATTTCTTTAAGTGATTTTTGCATTTCCTCTTTATTGACTTCTGTCTGTTGATCCATATTGTCCTGAATTTCTTTAGGTCATTTTTGTGTTTCCATTGTAAGAGCTTCTAACTTACTCCTGTTCCCCTGTATTTCTTTAAGAGATTTATTTATGTCCTACTTGTGTTCCTCTAACAGCATCATGACCAGTGATTTTAAATCCAAATCTTGTTTTTCTGGTGTGTTGGGGTATCCAGGACTTACTGTTGCTTGAGAATTGGGTTCAGATGCTTGAGAATTGGGTTCATTGCCTTAATTTCTGTTAGTAACATTCCTGCGTTTGCCTTTTGCCATCTGGTTATCTCTGGCGTTAATTAGTCCTGCTGTCACTGGCTGGTGCTTGAACCTCCTATGGGCCTGGTTGTGCTGCCTGGTTGAGCTGCCTGTGCCAAGATGGTGGCTGGTGACCTCAGACTGTGGGGCTTCGTCTAACTGTGGGACTCCCTACAGGTCAGGTGCTTCCCTTGCTGAACTCCCAGAGCCAAGATGTTGGCTGGGGACCTTGTACCACAGTGCACAGACTAACCACAAGACTCCCTGCTGGTCAGGCACTTCCCTGGCTGAGCTAGTTGAGCTGTCTGTGCCCAGATGGTGGTTGGTAACCTTGGACCATGGGGCTCAGTCTAATTGAAGGACTCCCTGCAGGTCAGGCACTTCCCTGGCTGTGTTGCCAGAGCCAAGAATGTGGCTCCTAACTGATCTTTAAACTAAAAAACTATTATGTAAGCTTCATAAGTTTTTCATCTGTGGCTTCACAGACTTCTAGTTTAGAAATGTTATTTCCAGTTTATTTTAACTATAAAAATACTGTTTGATTTCAACAGAAGTGGACGTACAAATGAAAGCAGATGACAACCTTAAAAATCTTGATGGAAGTGAGAGTTCTCAGTCATCTGTACGTACTATTAAATTTGAATTTCTACTTTTACATAAATTTTATAACCAATGAACCATAAATGAAACTGATATTTTTCCAGACTTTCATTATCATTAATAGTGCAAAGTTTAAATTTTAATGTTAAATCATTTAGCTAGTTAGAAATATTCAATTTTCTTAAAATTTATGTTGTCACAGTGCTAAATTTCTCTGGTAGTTGTTCCCAACAATTTTCCACATAATTCCTTTTATATCCCTTCTTTTTCTCCTCCTACATTGTAAATTCACAAAGAATATTACTAGAACATTACTAAATATTTCTAAGACAGAAAATTTCAGCTTTCTCCTTGCTCTGCTCCTGACAGGTATTGCAGGCATATGTTTTTATTTTTGTAAATAAAAATAGTGGATAAAACCAAAATAATGCTCACTGAAACAGGCTAACATAAGAATATGACCCTAATTGAAACCCACCACATAGATATCTGTCACAGTATTCGTACTTTTTGCGGAAATGTTTAGAGATTGATCTTGTAGAGTTATCTGTGCTTGAGGTCTCATGAAAGCCATCTACTTCATTTAAGGTTGAAGAGTTTTTCAGAAAATCTTGCCATTAAATCAGTCATAGAAGTCAAAGTCAAGTTCTGTTCTTTTCTTTGCCGTTGATTAATTTTTTCACATATGGAAGGAATGTCTGTACAGTGACAGGAAGAAAGGGGATATTCATTGTAGACTTAGCAGAGGTTTTTCTTTGATAAAATAACCAAGTAATCAAAAAATACATAATAAGGGATCAATGCAAATAATACTGAGGCTGTAGCATTATTGAAAATTGTTAAACACTATTGAAGTTTTCTAATATAGAATGAAAAAGAAAGAATAAAAATTCAGAAAATTCAGAAAAAATATAGAGTATTATAGTGAAGTGTCCAATATGTGAGGAAAGAATTGGGAATCATCATGAGCAAAAAAAGAAGAATAATATGTGTTTATAGTTTAAATCTTTATAATCCCAGATGGATGAAGCAGTGAAAATTCAGAGAACCAAGTCTATTAACAACACACTTAAAACAGAGTTCATCCAGAAATATGTTCTGATTTCTTAATTATAAGAAGATAAAGCTTTCATAAAATGTAGTGTACTCCATGATTGGATTTCTTCATGAAACTAACTACTATTTGTTCTACCAGGATACCATGCCAGATCTTCCACTGTGTCACATACCACCCTCATCAACACCCAGGGATCTTCTAAAAGAAAGAGGAAAAGGTAAAGATTATATCATCAGCAAGTCATGTCAAAGAATTTTTATTAAATCAGAGGGAGTAATATCTTTTACTGGACCAAAAAGTTGCATATAAAATGTATAGTAAGTAATGTAACTTAATGGGTTGTACTACATTGTGAATCATGTGAAGTGTCTCAATTCTAAACTGAGAGTGTCAAGAAGGCCAAACTAAATATATAGTAGAGTGTCTCCAACTAACTATGTGGTAGAGTGTCTGGTACATGAGCAGTTCTGAGGAACAGAGGTATGGAAACATGATGGTGAGAAAGAGAAAAAGCTGTTAATCTTTTTTGCTTTCATCACTTCTAGAAAGACATGACTTGGAGGACTGGGTCTTAGCATAGCTTCTCTTATTTATAATAGATTCTCTTATATATAAAAGATGTGGGAATAATAAATTTAATCACTTCATATTTAAGTTATAAAATGCCTAAGGGATGAAATGGAAATAATGTACACCAATTAGATTTTAATCTTTCTAAAGTGACTGTTATGTGACAAAAAATTGAATTTGAAACCTTGTTTTACCCAGCTATGGTTCTTAGCCCGTGCTTATTTATATTGGTTGTGTGAATATTTGCTTATGTGTTTAACATATATTTATGTATGAATATGGAATCTTTGTAATATACTGAAGTTATTGTTGGTTATCTGTGTTTTCTACTTCAGTTTGTATGCAGGTAAAATTAAATGAAACAAAACTGTAAATGTGAAAAATCAAAACAAAATATCATTAAAAGTTTTCACCTGGGAGGCTCTGCTAGTGCATGACAAATACGGAGGGGGACACTCTAAGCCATCAATTGAACTGAGCATAGGGTCCCCAATGGGGGAGCTAGAGAAAGGACCCAAGGAGCTGAAAGAGTTTGCAGTGCCGTAGAGGAACAGTGATATGAGCCACCAAGTACTTCCAGAACTTCCAGGGACAAAAATATCAACCAGATAGTACACATGGTGTTAGCCAAGGCTTCAGATGCATAGGCAGCAGAGGATGGCCTTTTTGGACATCAAAGGCAGGACAGGCCCCTGGTCCTGGAAAGGCTTGATGCAGCTCTATAGGAGAATACCAGGACAGGGAAGCAAGAGAGTGTTGTTTGTGAAACAGAGGAAGGAGAGATGGCTTATGGGATTTTCAGGGGTGGGGTCGGGGCAACCAGGAAAGGGGAAATCATTTGAAATGTAAATAAAGAATATATCTAATAAAAAGTTTTCAATTATTTTTGTTTGTAAAGCTTACTTTAAAGATTTTATTCATAATTAAACTAAATAAATAATGAATTATTTCAATAGAAGAAGACTTACAAATGAAATTGGAGGAAAGTCAAGGAAAAATTGATGGCAACGAAAGCATTCAGTCATCTGTATGTAAAAATTTAATGGTTTGATTTTAATTCCTATTATTTTCTTTTATAAACAAGTGACACGCTAAGTTTTAAATTTTTCACATGACCTATTTTAAATATATTTAGTGAGGAATTTTGTAACTTCTTAGAATTTACAGAGTTTTGCAAGTTTCATTGTTTTATTCCCCCATTTTAAAATTTATTTAATTAGCTAATTGTAAACTTGTAAGATAACATTTGTTATGACTATCTGAAGACATAAACAATAGTATACAGATATCCTTGTGGTAGGATACCAAACAGTATTGTCAATTTACTTTTATTTTTTCCTAAGAGAACTGAGAGAGAGAGACAGACAGACGGAAAGAGAGAGAGAGAAAGAGAGAGAGAGAATACTACTAGCCATTGATGTGAAAGGTCATAGAATAGATTAGATCTTGACCTAATTCAAATCTTGTAGGTGGATGTTGTATATTATTAGAAGTTATATTTCATAGGCAACAGTAGACTCATAATTATACTGTGAAAATAGACTGTTCTGTACTTGAGCTATCCCTACAGCCATTTTAGTTTCTTGGATACTAAGATTTGACCAGTCATTGTCCTCCAATTTGTGACAAAAGTCACAGCTAGATTTACCTTATTTCTGTTTCATTATTGAAAATCTGCTAAGTGACTTGAAGTGAGTGAATATTACAGAAGAGGTTGTTTGCTGTATTTAATTACATAACCAAATTCTGAGGAAACACTTTTCAGTGGTTCACACAAAAAAATTAGGTGCTATAATTGATGTATTGGTAGTGTGATATAAGGGAATACCCTCAAATATTTTAAAAAATGCCATGGTTGGGAAAATATATCATGACTAAAGGGGAGATGAAGTAAAATATAGTATTTTAGGCAGGTTGTAGAAAAATTAAGACAGCCGTACTAATTTTTGTACTTACAATGCACAAAGAAGAAAGTGTTCAAATGAACACCTGGCAAGATTCAGATCTCTACTAAAATACCAAGGCCAGTTGATATCTATTGGAGGATTCAGCTTTTTGGAGAAAAAAGAGGAGGGAAGATAGTGAATGGGAGGATGAGGAGGGACTGAGAGGAGAGAAGGGAGGGGACCTCATGACTTAATTAATGATAAAAATCAAAGAAACACAAAGTACAAATAAATTAAACTTAATACATCAATTTTAAGTGCCTAAAATTTTTGTGAAAAACATGAAGCTGCATCCAGAAGTTTGTTTCTTTTTGAGTGTGAAAATGACTGATACTTTGGTTTTGAATATATGTTATTCTGCCTTCAATATGAAATTTACATTTTACTTACCTTAAACATGAATTTGATTAGACAGCACATACTATATACTCTTCATATATTTTATAATAATATACTTGATTTAGACTATGAAATAATGGAATATTTGCCTTTAAAGTAGCAAGTTAATTTGTTTTACTGTAGAATAATTAGAAAATCTTGATAAAACTTGTTCTGATATTTGTTTTAGCAGGATAATGTGAAGTACCTTCAACCAAGGCGGATCCGCCATTTACTGATGGGACTGATTCCAAGACCCATGAATATTCTAAGTAGACGAGGGAAAGGTAGTTGTATGTTACCAATAAGTCATTTCAAAAAATACTTTTCTTTCATAATAGAGTGAACAATATATTTTATAAACCTAGAGCTGCCTATCAAATATGAGATAAAAGATGATATGTGTGATGTGGTACTAAGGTAAATATTTTATAGAGTTTCAATGACATTTCAAATTTATAATGTTGAAATAAGATCTGAACTATATCTATATGGTGAGATATTTATATTAGAAATTTTATAAGATAAGTACTTAGAAAGAAGAGAGGAAATTAAAGAATAGGAAAATAGAGTATAATGGAGAGCATGAAAGTAAGTTTGACAGGTATAAATAATGGGAAGTTGAAAATAAAATAATTGATGGAAGCTTTAAGTGTGCAATGAATATAAATGATGTTTTAAACCACAAATTTGTCAAAAATGAATCTGAATTATTTTCCTTTTCTTTTTATATTTTCTTCTTCTGGAGTCTAGCTAACATCTTAAATAATGGTCTTAAACAGTTTTGTTTTACTTATAGGCATAGGTGAAGATATTTAGTCAGGCTTGCGCAAATCTTAGCAAACAACTCTACTCACACATTAATGAAAGGTCCAAGTGTATACTGATAACAATGCTCATGCCAGTCTTTTATCTCTGGGATTTTAAGTTCTATAAATTGTTGGTGGAGGGGATCCTTGCAGGTGAAGTTGATGGCATGAAAACAATTTTCAGAGAGCTGTAAATGAAAATCCTTAGGCTAAGATTCCATGGGGTCTCAGCTAAAATCCCACTTCCTACTCCTTCCTGCTCTCTTCCAAGTTCATGGCTATCTCACCAACAAGATTGCCTAATCATCACCTAAACATGATGACACCTATCGATATGCTAAAGCACATGTGGGAAAAGACTAAGATCATACGTCAAACTAATGTATAATAATCTTAAAACAAAAAAATTGTAAAAGTTCATCCTTGAATAATCAGTATTCATCATTCTTTAGATCATAATTATCTATCCCTAACAAGTTAATATGTAAAATTTTATTAGAAATACAAATTGTGTTTCCTTTTCATAAGCATGTATCACTGCTAAAGGACAATTTTACCTTATACTCCTTCACACCTATGTTGATCAGAAACAAAACATATGTACAAAGTACATGGAACATGTAGTCATACAATTATCATATACAAATGTGAATATTTGTTAAACTCCATAACACAAGTTTATTCATTTATACAACTTTTGTGCACAAT
Source organism: Apodemus sylvaticus (assembly GCF_947179515.1). Taxonomy (NCBI): domain Eukaryota; kingdom Metazoa; phylum Chordata; class Mammalia; order Rodentia; family Muridae; genus Apodemus; species Apodemus sylvaticus. Next base: position 93,228,528 of record NC_067476.1, on the reverse strand, counting down.
AAATTATACTTTTCTTTTAAATTATTAACATCAGTTTTCAATTTCTAAATTATGGACCAAAAACGTGATTTGATAGATTATTATAATAATGGAACTATTTGTTGCAAAGGTTCCATTAAAGAAATAAACTTTTATCTTTTGACATTCACAATCAAGCCAATTATTAGGATTTTGAATACAAAGCACTTTTCCCTTCATCTATCAGCTGTTCAGTTTGTACATGGTCCTTTTTCTATTTCAGTTAAAGTTATCAGAATTTTCAGTTTATTAAAATCATATTCTCAAAGGTAAAAAGGAATTATTTTCCTCTCAAATCCAAATCTAAAATAACCATTTATAAGTGAATTGCAAAGAATGGCTTTCATAATTTCTGTGTACATATATATAACAGTTGTTTTACATTTTAATCACTATAAATTTTCCTAATTTTTTCTAGATTCTCACAAGAAATGTACTCCATGTAAGGTAAATATTTTTATTTTCTCCACATTAATTTCATCGTATTTTATGGAGTATAATTTAACTTCCAAATGTCTTGTCTCAAATCTCATCCAGAATCCCACTGAAATAAAAGAGTTTGACCCAAATGCAAAATTGGAAAGACAGGAAATAAAAACTTTGACACCAGGTAACTTTGCAAAATTATTCTGGAAAGAATTTTTTATTTAATATTTTAATGATGACATTAACATGAAGATTGTAACTTTTTCACATAAGTATTTCAGGCTTCTATTTTGATAATGTAAGTTATTAATTTAGACATTAGTTTTTTCTTTAATTTTTATGGTTAAATTTTTTCGTTAATTTTATTTATTTCCTTTACATCCTGATGACAGTCTCCCCTCTCTCCTCTCTTCTCAGCTTCTCCCTCCACTCCCCTTCTCTGAGGAGAAATAAAGAAGGATATGGGGGGACGTGGAGAGAAGCATTTTAACATCTGAAATGGAAAGAGTGTTCTCATTTTTTTTTTACTTAATTGTCCTCCAAATGTGAAAAATGATTTGTCCTAAATAACAAAGATGTCAATTTGAATGATGTCTAACCACAGTATTTGCAATCTATGAAAATGTTTTATAAATAAGTACATTTTTAGGTATTTCTTTTTTATTTCTATAGCTAATATTCCAACCCCAAATACCCATATTTATTATATCTACTGGAGTTAATTTAAAAAGTGTAAAATTTCCCATAGTATAAAAATACCATTTCATAAATTTTCAATTTTGTATATATACTAGCCTGAAAACAAAGCACTTTAGGATCTCAGGTGTTTGAAGATAACTTTAGCAACAAAAGCAAGATCCCTTCATATTCTTTATTTTCTTTTTATTGAAAATAGATTCTTCAATAAAATGTACTCATTAGAATTGTCCTTTCTCCAAATCTTCCCAGATATCCCCTCCTTGCCATGTATGCAAATCTACGAACTTTCTTGCTTTCTATCATTAGAAAACAAAAAAAATACTTATAAATTATAGAAAACAAAACAAAAATAGGATAGAACCAACCAAACAAACAAACCTGAATAAGACAAAAGAAACAAATGAACAGGAAAACCAAGAGTCAAGACAACAATGACAGAAGAAGCACATATACACGTACAGACATATTGGCACACACTAAAATCCCATAAAACACACACACACACACACACACACACACACAAAACCCTCAAACCATAGCATATAAGCAGGAGGCTTATAATATAAAAATAAAAATAAAAATAAAATCAAAGCATTATGCCCTACCATTAGGAGTTGTTTGAATATGTATGAGAATCCATTAGAAAGAATTAATTTTATTCGTGAGTGGTTGTTAATTGGAGGTAACTTCTGGGTTAGCAGCAGTGGCTAGTGTCTACTCTGTCTGCTGGTACCCCATCTGGTGCAGACCCATTTAGGTCTCTGCATGTTGCATAGACCTTCTCAGTTCACTTGTGTAGGTCCTGCTGTTTTTAGGACCAGTTCTCTTAGCCTGCTAACCTGTTCCCTTAGCCATTTCCTCTGGCTAACATTCTTTCTGCTTCTTCTTCCACATGGTTTCCTGAGTGTGTCCAATGAATGTTCCAAGGCCTCTTACTCTCTGCATAATGGCTGGCTGTAGTTTCTCTCTTTGTTCCCATCTGCTGTAGGAAAAAAAATTCTGATGACGGTTGAGCAAGAATTTATCAATGAGTATAGAAGAATTCTATTAGACGTCATTTGATTGCTACATTCCTTTTAATATTTTTTCTTAGTTTATGTCCCTGGCCTGTCTAATTTTAGGTTTTGACCCATGAGAGAGGTATCAGGATGGATTTCATCTCATGATGTTGGCCTTAAATCCAATTAAATTGATTGTTTACTTCCACAAGCTTTGTGCCACTATTACACTAGCCAATCTTCCATGAGTATCACCATTGTACTTTTCAGGGTTTGTAGTTGGGGTAGTGTTCACATTTCTCTCTCCCTTGCCAGTGCTAAGAGTATTTTCTAGTACCATGAACACTAGCTATTACCTACTTCATGCATGGGCTTTGATTTTTTTAACCCATTTATTGAATGTATTTAATAGATCGTGAAATCAACTATATGTCAACAAATTGCATTATAAAATATAAATATGTAAAATAGTTGACCCTTTATGGATCTTGTCATCAAAAACTACTCCCTGAATACGAATCAAAATGTCATATGTAATAAATTATTCATAAAATAACTTAATTACTACTTATTCTTACCTGTTGCATTTCCCTTTTGTATGAATTAATCATCATTTCTTGGAGTTGCTGATTATATTTTACTGAATACTTCTTTTACTCTTACCATTCATGCTTCACATTGTCCGATCTGCCTAAGATCCTTTACAAGTTTCAACTCAATCTGTCCTTAGTATATCATCCCTAAAACTTTTCATAGCTTTTAATCTTCAGCACCTTACATTTAACAGGACCTCAACTGCTACTGAGAATAAGAAACAGCAAATTTTACTCAAAGATGACTGGAAAGGTGTAATCTACCTGTGCAGGAGTAAAAGGGACAGACTTGTAAACAAAGTTAAGGTGGTAAACCTAAAGTAGAAAAATGAGAATAGCCATTCACTTAATTCAAAAGAGATACCTAGCATTCTACAAAAGATAATGAAGGAAAACCTGTGAAAGTCAAATGGACCTTAAAAGAAGCAAGAAAAGTTTTCACTAGAGGGAACAAGTGAATGAAAACTATGTATAAACAGGAAGACAGGAGAATAACTCAAATGCTTGCAATGCTGTTTAAATGCTTCTGTTTCAAAGTATTGAATACTATACATGTGAATTCATATGTATATATATGTATATGACTTCTTATATTTAATTTTATTTTTAAAATTAAAAATAAGAATCATGCTCATATATGTCAGGTGGATATAAGTGTGACTAAATCCTTTTTCAGTTCTATTTACCTAAAACCAAAAAATATTTTGTGTTTCTCAAAAGAGTGTATTAAAGTTTTAGATAATCAGAAATATCTCCTAACATAATGATGTCAGATAAAGATAAATAAGCTGGGCTGAAATACTCAAATATGGAAATAAAAACAGGATTTATTATTGCAGATTTAAAAATATTTAACTATCCTTACAATATGCTGCTTCCTTTAATGTCATTTGTGGTATAACTAAGATGTTTATTAATTATGAACAGTGATGCTAGAAGATGACCAAAACCTGTGCGATGACAGCAAAAATAACCATCCATTGGTATGTAAACAGTCAACTTAAAAGTCTAACATAAATGTGTTTTCTTTTTTCAAAAACAATGTGATGTAAATCAAATTATGTTTTAAAACTTCTCAGTGGGGAAAATAGGCTATAATTTCATAATGTATTATACATGTCATTAAATGATAAATGTTTCCTTCTTAAAGGGCTATAGTTACTCTTGAGGCACAAACAATAAACTTTACGGTAGGTAACAACTAAGGACTCTGCTAGAGTCTCTGCTCTGTGAGTTCAGGGGTTCTGTTCATGGAGATGCAGGGTCAAATGTCCATCAAACAAGGACAATTACAATTGAAAACTGTGTAAAAACCATGAAGTACCAAGAGATGCTAAAATCTCATCATGCTGTATGCTCCTCATTTATTTTTACTGTGCCAGTGTTTCTACTGGCATATGTTCTGACAAACAAACTTATTTCTACACATATTACCTTTTACACAAAAGTAAGCAAAAAGCAAGTCATTTGAATTTTTCTGTAAAAACATGTTTATTTCTATTAAATTATTTTATCTATTTATATTCCAAGTATTTCCTCCCTTCCTGGTCCCCCTCCCAGAATTCTTCACCTCATGCCCCCCCCTTTGCCTCTGAGGTGTTCCTACACCTAATAACCCACCCATGACCTTCATCTACCTACCCTCACCTCACCATCCCCAGGGTACCCCCCTCCATGGGTTCATCAAGTCTTGACAGGACTAATTGCATATCTCCCACTGAGGCAAAACAAGGCAATCCTCTGATATGTGTGCTGAGGGCCTCAGACCAGTCTGTTAATGCTCTTTGACTGGTGGGTGGTTCAGACTCTGGAAGCTCTGACGGGTGAGGGTAGTTGATACTGTTAGTCTTTCTATGAGGTTGGCACCTCCTTCAGCTGCTTCAGTCCTTCCCCCTAACTCTTCTATAGGGGTCACCGACCTCAGTCCAGTAGTTGGCTGTATCTCCATATGTCTTTATCAGGTGCTGGTAGAGCCTCTCAGAGGACAGCCAGGCTAGGCTCCAGTCTGCAAGCACAAATTATCTCAGGGTTTGGATGGGATAGATCCCAAATTGGGCCAGTAACAGGATGGCCTTTCCTTTAGTCTGTACTCCAGTTTTTTCCCTGCATTATTTTTTTACACAGGAACAATTCTGGGTCAAAAATCTTAAAGGTAGTTGGCTTGATCCATCCCTCCACTGGGTGCCCAGTCTAAAAATTGGGATGTTTTCTTCAGGTTCCATCTCCCCACTGGTGGGCATTTCAGCTAAGGTTATCCCCAATGAATCCTAGGAGCCTCTCATATCCAAGGACTCTGGGGCTTTCAAGAACTTTTCCCCTGCCCACCCTCTGCAGCTACATATTTTCATTCCTTCTCCCGAGCCTCTGAGCTTCCTTCCTGTCTCCCCTATACCTGATCTTGAAACCCCCCTTTTCCCTCCTCCTCCCTTCTCTTACCCAGGTCCCTCTTTCCCTCTGCCACCAGTCATTTTCTATCTTCTAAGTAAAACTGAAGCATAGTCACTTGGGCTTTCCTTCCTGTTAATGTTCATATGGTCTGTGAGTTGTATCATGGGTATTCTGTACTTTTTGGCTAATATCCATTTATCAGTAAGTACATACCATGTATGTCTTTTGGGTCTCAGGTAACTCACTCAGGATTGTATTTTCTAGTTCCATCCATTTGACTACAAAGTTTATAATGTCCTTGCTTTTAATAGCTGAATAGTACTCTATTATGTAAATTAACTATATTTTCTTTATTCATTCTTCATTTGAGGGATACCTATGTTGTTTCTAGCTTCTGGCTATCATGAATAAAGCTGCTATGAAGATAGTGGAGCACATGTCCTTGTAGAAGGATAGAGTAGTTTTTGGGTATATGCTCAAGAGTGGTACAGTTGGGTCTTCAGGTAGAACTATTGCCAATTTTCTGAGGAACCACCAGATTGACTTCCAGAGTGATGGTACCAGTTTACAATACCCCTAAACAGTATAGGAGTGTTCCTCCTTCTCGACTGCCTGGATAGCACGTGATATCACTTAAGGTTTTGATCTTAGATATTCTGATTGGTGTATGGAATCTTAGGGCAATTTTGATTTCCATTTTCCTGATCACTATGGACTTTGAACATTTCTTTAAGTTCTTCTTGGCCATTAGAGATTCCTCTACTGAAAATTCTCTGTTTAGCTCTGTACCCCATTTGTAAATTAGAAGAAATTAGCTATTTCTGCTGTATGGCTTTGTTTGTAAATTCTGATACATGTGGTTTCATCACTTTAACACATTAAAGTTTTGGCTAAAAGTTTGAGGTAAAACTCCAAAATAGAAAACTAAATTGTAATGTATGTAGAATTAAGGACAGAAAAAAAATTGGAAGGCATGCTTAAAGTAGAAATGTATTCAGCTCCCCAACTTTTTCAAAGAACATCAAATTGTGTTGTCAGCTACACTGTTTAAAGTTGGTAATTTGGTGAATTTTATAGATGGATTCTGAAGCTAAGATAGGTGTGTCTATTATATAAGTTATACAGGAGTTAGAAATATTAGTTACCAAAACACACACTGAGTTTTCCCTCTCATGTAAGGGAAAGCTCAAAAGGAGGAGAGTCCTATATAGCAATTAAAAATAAAATATTTTCACTCAGATATAAATGAAACACAATCTGCCATACTTCCCATTCTATCTTTTGGGAAACTAAGCACAAAAAGGTTTTATGAAGTAAATTCATATAATTCAACAATCAACTCACAAAGACTACTGGGAGGGGCTCTTTATAATGAAAAAGACTGATACCCTTTGTATTCAACTCTTATTAAAGGTTGAAGCAACCAGGAAGAAATGCACAAGCAATGAAACAGAAGATGTGACTCAATCCTACTATGGCTGTGCATTAGCTGCTACTGCTCATGATGTTTCTACTGCTTCTGTTGTTGCTGCTATTGTTGCAGCATCTGTTGTTGCTACAGCTGCTCCTGCCGCTGCAGTTGCTGCTGCTTCTGCTGCTATAGCTGCAGTTGTTGCTGCTGCTGCGCCTGCTGCTGCTGCGGTTGCTTCTGCCACTGCAGCTATTGATGCTCTTGCTAATGTTGCTCCTGGGGCTGCACCTGACAGTTCTGCTGTACCCGTTGCTGCTGCAACTGCTGCCACTGCTGCTGCTGTTCCTGCTGCAACTGCCGCTGGTGCCCCAGATGCTGCCCCTGCTGTGGTTGCTGCTGCTGCCGCTGCAGGTGCTGCTGCTGCTGCGGTGACTTCATTGGCCGCTGCTTCTCTCACTGCTGTTTCTTCTGCTGCTTCTGTTGCTGCTGTGGTTGCTGTTGCTGTCACTGCAGAGGCTGGTTCCGATGCTCCCACTGTTGCTCCTGCTTCTGCTGCTGTTGCTGCTGTTGCTGCTGCTACTGGTCCTGCAACTGCAGCTGCTCTCGTGGCTTCTGTTGCTGCTGCTGCTGCTGCTGTCACCCCTTGTGTTCTGCCTGCTGCTCCAGAGTCCGCTGCAGCCCCTTCTACAGTTGCTGCTGCAACTGCAGCTGCTGCTGCAGTTGTTACTCATGCTGCTGCTTCACCTGCTGTAGCTGCTGCTGCTGCTGCAGCAGCTGCTGCTGCTGTTGCTGTTCCTACAGGTACTACTGCTGCTGTTGCAGCTGTTGCTTCTTCTGATATTCCTACTGCTGCACCTGTTGCTGTTGCCACCTCTACAAAAGGAAGAATCAGTCTACAAAAAAAGCATGTGGAGGAGGGAAAGCAGCAATCTCCTGTTGAGGAAGCAGAGGAGCAAGATGGGTAAGACCAGGAAGATTTGATAGTAGGTATTGTTTCCGCCTTTCAAATAAATTATAATTTGTGAGAATGTGCGTACCTAACAGATATGGTTTATCTAGGGATAATCTTGAATGGACAGCCAAAAAAAAAAAAAAATCAACCAACCACCATAGCAAAATATACAACCATAAATAATAAAATTAGATAACATTGTTTTCAATTAATATTTACGCATTTTGTTTAGAAGATAATAACAATGACTGCCAATTTTAAGGAAAAATTATTTACAGACTAGTGTGCATATCAATTTTGAATCATAATTTAGTAGCAGTGATAGACACATTTCAAAGATATCACTTTTTAGTTTTAAGAATTTAACTTTTGAAAATGGGTTATTTTAAAACAGAAAAACATTACTTTTAAGCACAAGCATGTACATGCTGACAATATATATTATATGTGTTAGGCTTAGTAGAAAAGTTGACATGTTATACATATTAAACTCAGTTGAAGAATATTTAGTATAATGACTTTTTATGTAGGAACATGTAAACAAAACAAGGATATTTATTCAGTCATCATCAAGTTATAGAGTTTTACTTAAAATAATCATCAGTAAGGAATTAAATTATTATACTCACATAAAAATATAGTACATGAACATTTAAAGATGAGTTTCAATAGATAGTGGACTTATTATTTCACAATTAAAAGGTGCTATAAACATCCACTTTAATAACATGTTTCAAGCAAATTTTGTTGTAATACTTCAACATCTGGAGAATTGTGAAAAGAAGTTGCTTGCTAGAATTCTATTTCCTTTTGTTTTTTTCTATATTCTTTGCTTTCATTCCAAATGATTTTCCCTTTCCCGGCTCCCCCCTCCACAAAAGTCCCCTAAGGCCTCTTCCCTCTGCCAGTTCTCTGATCTACCCCACTCCTACTTCTCTGTCCTGGTACTGCCCTACAATGCTGGAACAAACCTTTTCAGGATCAGGGACCTCTCCTTCCTTCTTCTTGGGAGTCATTTGATATGTGAATTGTGTCTTGGGTACTCAGAGCTTCTGAACTATATTCACTTATCAGTGATTGCATTCCATGTGTGCTCTTTTGTGATTGGGTTACCTCACTTAGGACATTTTCCAGTTCCAACCATTTGCCTAAAAATCTCATGAATTCATTGTTTTTAATAGCTGAGTAGTATTCATTGTGTAAATATACCACATTTTCTGTATCCATTCCTCCATTGCGATACATCTGGGTTCTTTCCAGCTTCTGGCTATTACAAATAGGGCTGCAATGAACATAGTGGACCATGTGTCCTTATTGCATGCCGGGGAATCCTCTGGGTATATGCTCAGGAGTGGTATTGCAGGGTCCTCTAGAAGTGTTATGGCCAGTTTTCTGAGGAACAGCCAGACTGATTTCCAGAGTTGTACCAACTTGCATTCCCACCAGCAGTGGAGGAGTATTCCTCTTTCTCCACATCCTCGCCAACACCTTCTCTCTCCTGAGTTTTTAATCTTAGCCATTCTGACTAGTGTAACGTGAAATCTCAGGGTTGTTTTATTTCCTAATGAACAGAACTATTAATTGTTAGATCCATCTGTTTCTTCCTAATAATTGTGTGTTGATAATTGAAACCCAAATTAGCATCGGTATTACTTTGAGGATTGTATCCATGGAAAAATGATATTTCAATAAATGTTTCAGTTGTATGTTCTCTGTGAATATGTAGTGCCCTGATTGTGAGTTTACTATCAGACATCAGCATGCTGTGCCCATTTTCTTTGGTTTCTATGCAGTTGGCAGATAGATATCCATTCTTTTTAATCTTGGTCCATGAGTTCCTTTCCCAGTAAGGTCTATTTGTTGGAGTACTCAGATAATTGGATACTTTTGTTAATGCACTAAGCCAATCTAGGTATCTTTTTTTTTTCATTTTCTTTATGTTCATTCACTTGGCTAGTGCTTTTCTGTGGGTTTCTCAGTATTCGTTCAAACCTCTTACAAAGCACCTTCAAACACAAGATAAGGCTGCAAGTCTGGAAAGCTCTATACAAGAACTATGTGAATAATAGTTTAAGAAAATTGAAGGCCGGATCGCCGTGTGTCCCACAGCTGGAATAAGTAGTTGAAGACTAGGTGGTTTTCCTCTTCTTGGCAGATGGCCGCTCAAATGCATCTTGTACCCCTGCTACCTTTTGTGTAAAGACTTTTGTGTTCTGGGCACTATCTTGGCCCCATGTTGTGTCAAACGAAGTGATAGCTTGATCCACAAGGTGGTGTACTTGCTGTGACCAGACCGTCCAAAATTCTTGACTGCATGACTTTTGGAAGAATGGTTTTGCTGAAATGGTCCTCAAGAGTAGGTGCATTAAAATCTCTCTTGGATATTTCTTCATCCTCATCATCAAGAAGGCATCTTGGTGATAATACTTTTATAAAACTCTTATATTTGCCTTTAACTGCTTTGTTGGTAATGACTTTGCCATTTGCCGGAAGGTCAGGAAACCTTTCTTCCTCAATCAGGTTTCTCATGCATTCAATGTCTGCGTCTTCCTTTTCAAGAGTTTCTTGGTCTTCTCTCTGCTGCTTGATTATTTTGAGTTCTTGGACTTTCCAAGCCACCTCCAACTCCTCCTCCTCCCCATCTCCTTCTCCTCCCTCTTCCTCATCCTCCTCTTCCTCCTCCTTCTCCTTTTCATCCTCAGTTTTGAGTGTGTCCAGGACAACAAGTGAAGGTTTGTTCTCCTCCTTCTCTCTCTTGGTCTCTTCTTCTACAATCTTGAGTACGTACTTGTGCCTCTCCTCTGCCATGCACTTTGCTTCTTGTTCTAGTTCCTTCTGTCTTAACGCTTCAGCTCCCTTTCTTGAACTGTCACCGAATCCTTTTTTCGAATGAAGACAGGCTTAAGTCAAGACCCAATTTCATCTTCACTGTGTGTTTATTCCTCACACTCAGACTCTGACTCAGACTTCTCCCCAGAGCGCCTTCATCTTCCACTTCCATGACTTCCATCTCTTCATTTTTTCTCTCTCTTGTGCTAGCTTATGCATCCTGCTGAGGCACCGCTCTATGTTTTTCACCATCAATTCCTTCCCCTCCCTCACTGCTCTCCTATTACTCCTTACTCTTTCTCTTACTACTTCAGGTTCCACTTCTTTTCTGTGTGGAGCCAATCTCTCTTCCACATCTTCACTAATGTGGTTCTGTAAATGCTGAAGGCTGGGGTCGCTGGAGGTCTCCTCCTCCTGTTCCTCAGGCTCTGCTTCTTGTTCCTTGGCTTTCTTAATGAACTGAAATACTTCATCCTCTTCATCTGAGGACTCCATAGGGGCATAATCTGGTCTCTTTCTGGACACGTAACGTTTTACCTTCATGTTTTCCATTGAAATCTCACAGTCTGTACTCCAACTCCCCAGCAATGGTAGGCAGCAGCTGTGAATAGAAGTCCGAGAATCTAGAAGTTTCTCAGTCCCACAAGGCAAGCAGGTGAAGAAGAGACCAATCTAGGTATCTTTACTAGGCTCATTATTGGCTCATTATTTGGGATCCTCGTGTTTCCTGAGGACTGCCGTCTCATTGCATGGTTTTCTGGTGTGTTGCCTTATCACTGGTTTCCTTCACTGTCTCCAGTCAGTACCAAGAGCTTTGCTGATTTCTCTCATTTGGACACAATGCATTTGTTCCCAGCTCTTTGTTCAGATATTGTTCTCATGATTCCCATGATATTTATTCTTTCCTGTGTTCCATAATTGGGATGCTTTCTCTTTCCTACATGTAGAGTATTTATTTAACTATATTGTGCTGTGTTGGCCTAGTGATAAAGAACTGTTTCTTATCTGTCTTGAAACATTCTATTAACTGTAGATTTAAAAATCACTTTTTCTTGATAGAGCAGCATTAAATAAAAGTTTCATGTCATGAAATATTTCATGTTTTCCTGTTTAATAGGTTTACTTAAGAGGAATTGGATTTTTTATTATATTTTTGTCTTAGTAAATTGTTTTTTTTCCTTAGACCTTTCTTAAAGTTTCTTTTTAATTGAAGAGGAATCACGTGCCTCTCCCTACTTCTTTTCCTCCCTCTCAGTCCATTAGAAATCCAACCCAGAGCTTCCCTGCCATATCCCCAGCACTCATACGTTGATGGCCCTGTTTTATTTGGTTATTATTTGTGTGTGTGTGTGTGTGTGTGTGTGTGTGTGTGCGTGTGTGTGTGTGTGTGTGCTTAATATAATTTGCTTATTCTGTTTTTTTTCTTGTGTGTGTATGTGATATCATGTCTGACTACCCAGCATTGGACAACCAAATGGAGGCTTGCTTATCCTTGGTAGAAGCTAACTCTCTTCATCCCAACAGTCATTAGTTGTCAATAGGTTTTGTTGCTGTTGTTGCTTGTTGTTTGTTTTGTGTAGGTGTGACACACAGGGAAATTTTCCCCTCTCCACATTAATATCCAATGATATTTCCAGCATTCTAGTCTAATTTATGCAAGACATGTCTAGAGTTGTTGGCAGCCGAATCCCTGGTATTTTGACTCTTAAACTTGATGTTCCCTCTCCTAAGTTGTTTCCTGAGCCACAGATACAGGAACTATGACGTAGATGTGTCCATTGAAGTTGGCTTCAGCAAACCTATTGCTATATACATTGTGTCTAGTTGGTTTTCTGTGATGGTCTCTTTATTTTGTAAGGAGAAGTTTCTTGGATGAGGTATGGTAATTAAACCTATCTGTGGGTTAGGGATAAGCTAGAATTTTGTAAAGAATTGTGCTGGCCTATATAAGTTGCACCAGTATTTGGTTGTGTAAGTTTCTCACTAGTCCCAGGAAACTGGCTAGATTTCTAGGAAGAGGTATGACTTCCCTCCTGCAGAATATATTGTAAGTCTAAGTAAGATACCTGTTGATTAATACTGACCTGTGAATGACACTTATTAAACATTTATGCATATCTTGAAATAGTGGTATTTGTCATGGTGGATAGGTATTGTACATAAGTGGGGCTGTTTAAGGGTCTCCATCCTTTGGGTTCTTGCATACTATACTCAGGAACCTTGAGAATGAGATCACAAAAGACTGCTGCTTGCTAGCAACGTGTGCATGACACTTATTGTGCACTTATCGTGAAATGGTGGCGTTTGCCATATTTTGTAGGTGTTGTAGCTGGCTAGGGCTGTTTAATGGCTGCCCTTCTTTGGGACCTTATGTTCTAGTTTCAGGAAATATGAAAGTTAAGCCACAGTTAGCTGTTGTTTGCTAGCAAGAGGTGAATGCCACTCAACACTAATGCATGTCTAAAAATTCTGGTATTTGTGGTGCTGTACCTAGGTAAGGTTGTAAATTGTTCCATCCTTTGGGAGCTTACATACTAACTTCAAGAGCCATGAAAGTTAGACCACAGGAAAGGAGTTTTCATGTCAGATTAAACTCAAATGATCGGGATCTTCGGTCCTAAGTGTAAGATGTCTTCTGCAATATGGGCCCACACTCAATTCTTGTCAGGCAACTAAGGGCTACATCAATAATATATATTTGGACTCATTTGGACTATCTAGACCAACCTTATGAAAGGAGGGTGTCTCGTGCCTAGTACTCAGGTTTTGGTTAATTTTTGTTTTATGTAGAGGGAATTGTCAGCCTAAGTCCTTAACTTCCTTTAAATATGTAACTTAATCAGACAACCTTTGGATTATTCACCCTGTCTCTCATTCCCTGTAGGTATTGATGCCTTTCCATTTTCACAATGGAGCACTTCACGATTTGCCATTTCCAAACTCGTATAATGTCCACTCTCTATTCTTTTCCTTGGCTCTTACTCCCTCTATTGCCCTATTGCATTTTCTTCATTTTTGTGGTTATAACATGTTTTATTCTCACATCTTAGTATCTATAGCTAGGAACCAGAGATGAGAAAGGTATATAGGATTTGTCCATCTGAGTCTGGTTTATTTCACTATTATCTAACTTTTTGCAGATACAGCTATTTAACAGCAAATTTCTTTAAGATTGAACAGTACTTTATTGTTTTTGTGCTAAAATTTCATTATTCATCAACATGTTAAATGGCATTTAGAATATACTCAATCAAGGAGATGAAAGACATCTATAATAACAAATTTTAAACCTTCAATGAAAGACTCTCGAAAACAAACATTCTATGGTTATAAAGTGTTAAAATTAAATGATCAGTTTTACCTAAAGTTAGTCCAGTAGAACAAAATTGAAAACCCAGGTCATTTTAATTACTTGGTATTTGACAAAAAATGACAAAAACATAAGCTAGAAGAAGTAATATTCAACAAATTATGCTGAGATAACTGGATGTCCAAACACAGAAGAAAAAAATACAAACCACATCTCTCACATTGCATGCACACATACAAAAAATAAGAACAAAAACAAAACAAAACAAAAGTCTCCAAGTGGATCAAAGATATAACTGTGAAAGTTGAATACTGAAACTGCTAGAAAACAAAACATAACATTTGTATTACTATGCATGAATAGTTGTAGGAAAAACCTTTCTGAATAGCACTCCATTTGCCTAAATATAAAGACCAAAATCTAACTTTATGAAATTTAAATGCTTCTGCACAGCTAAATAAACCATCAGCTTGGTAAAGAAGCCCACAGAATGTAAAAGAATCTTTGACAGGTATACATTTAGAAAAGAATTGAATAATATCCAGCATATATAAAAGACATAAAAAAGAAAGGATGAAAATTCCAGAGGATCCATTTTAAAAAAATCAAATAGGCATTAAATCTAAATAGAGAGTACTCAAACAAAGAAAAGTATAATTAAATAAATTTCAAAAATATTCATCATCCCTTACAACTGAGTAATGCAAATCAAAAGTGTGAAGGGTATCTGCAAACATTACAACTGAGTAATAGTCCATCTAAACAAGAAGGAAATCATGGAAGCTCTGGATGAATTCCACCCTAAAAACATCTATTTAATGGCTGATTCTATTTTCTTCAGGATTATAGGTATAGACTGTTTATTTGATTTTTATTTAGCTTTCAAAAGTGATATCAAAGAAATAATTTTGTTTAGAGCTTCTACTTTTTGTAGTACATACAGGTGTTTGATGTAAGACATAATGATTCTATGGATTTCCTTGGTATCTTTTGTTATACCCTCTATTCATTCCTGATTTTGTTAATTTGGATATTCTTTCTATATGTTTTAGTATGTCTATCTTGTTGATGTTCTCAAAGCACCAGATCATTGTTTCTTTGATTCTTTTTTTTCTTTTTTCTTTTGGTTATTTATCTATTTACACTCCAGATTTTATTGCTGCCCTGGTCCATCCTCTGAATATTCCACAGCCCATAACTCCTCTCCACTTCCCAGTCTCCATGAGAATGTACCCACCCCCACCCAACCAGACCTCTAAACTGCCTGGGGCCTCCAGTCTCTTGAGAGTAAGGTGCATCTTCTCAGACTGAACCCAGATCTGGCAGTCCTCTGCTGTATATATGTTGGGGCTTCACATCAGCTAGTATTTGCTGCCTGTTTGGTGGCCCACTGTTTGAGAGTTCTCTGGGGTCCAGGTTAATTGAGACTGTTCATCCTCCTCCTCAGCTTCTTGCAGCCTTTTCCTAATTCAACCACAGAAGTCAGCAGCTTCTGTCCACTAGGTGGGTACAAATATCTGACTCTTTCCACTGCTTGTTGTGTTTCCCGGACTGTGGTCTTTGTATTCTCTGTATATCTTTCTTTTTCTTTTAAATCCATCCCTTATTTTTATATTTTTCCTGTCATCTACTCCTCCTGGGTGTGTTGGCTTCTGTTTGTTCTAGAGCTTTAATATATGTTGTTAAGTCACTACTATGAGTTCTTTCTAATTTCTTTATGGAAGTACTTAGTATGAACTTTCTTGACTATGCTCTATTATTTCTCAGTTTACTTTCTGCCTCGAAGCCCTGTTCATTGGTAAGAGCCACATATTGAAGTCTCGTAGTATTACTATGTTGTTTACAATATGTGATTTAAGCTTTAGTAATTTTTTTTTTTACAAATGTGGGTGTCCTTGAATTTAGGGCATATATGTTTAGAATTAAGACATCATCTTGATGTATTTTTCTTTTGATGAGTATGAACTTACCTTCTACATCTTTTTTGATTGATTTTGGTTGGAAGTAATAATATTAGATATTGGTTTGGCTACTTCAGTTTGTTTCTTGGGTCAATTTGCATGGAAAACCTCTTACTAGTCCTTTACGTTGAGGTAATGTATACCTTTGATATTGAGAGGTGTTTTTTATATGTATTGAACAATGGACCTGTTTTCACATTCATTCAAATAGTCTATCTTTTTACAGGGGGAATTGAGTCCATTGGTGTTGAGAGATATTAACTAATAATGAGTGTGTGTGTGTGTGTGTGTGTGTGTGTGTGTGTGTGTGTGTTTGGATGTTTTCCCCCTGGATTCCTGTTTCCTCTCTGTCTTCTGTCCTAAGTGGTCTGACAATTTTGGTGAATAGCAACTCTCCAGATCCAGTGCTTGTCTTCTCTGGGGTTTTGTGTTCTGAATGGCCTCTGCAGTCTTGCCTCTAGAACCAGTGCACCCAGGGATCCTGTTGCCAGAGTGGCCTCCAGAAAAGTAGACAGAGTTTAGGTCCAGACATTGGAGTCCATGGAGAAGGGTGCAATTTAAGGCTTTTGGATATATTTTAAGGGAACTTTGACTGGCAAATGCTTGGGGCAGGTTCTTATCTGGTTGTTTCTGGTCCCTACAGGCCTCAGAATGCAGGCAGAGTTGTGGACCAAAATGTAAAGTGCAGGTGACAGGGTAAAGTTTCCTGTTTTGTTTGTTGTTATCTGAAAATGTGTTTTTCTATTTGTAGAATCAAAAAGACAATTTCTACGGAAAAATTTAAGGTACTGTACAAAAATGTATTCAATATATTTTATAAAAGACAACACTGTATTATAAAATACATGCTATATTTGTTTTAAAAGGCAACATTAAAATGCTGGGTGTAATGGCACTCACATGGAATCTCAGCATTCAGGAGACTGAGGGTGGGGCTGTCATGAGCTCTTGACTGGCCTGAACTAATTTGTAAGTTCTAGACAAGCCCAAGATATAAGTTAAAGAACATGCACAACAAGTAAAAGTCTGAATGAAAAGAAAAATACACATTTTAATTGTTTTTTTTTAATTTTTTTATTCAATATATATATATATTTTAATTTATTGATGTATTTATTTACATTTCAAATGATTTCCCCTTTTCTGGACCCCCACTCCCTGAAAGTCCCATTTTTTAATTGTTTAAAGATGTTCTCTTTGAATGTTTAAGAAGGTAACTATTAATAAAATACCTTGGAAAAATAGTTATATTAAATGTATATTTTGTTCTGTTTACATGAAAGGGTGAATTACTACTTTTGTACTTAGTAGTGTTTGTCTTATAGGTCCCAAAGCCAGTAAAATACAAACATGATCCTAATGCCTTGACTCCAGTAACTGAATCATGCTCAGCGAAATGTGAGTTGCTAAAAGTGAATACCTTATTTTTGTTTTAATATTTTTATTTTCTATATTCTTTGTTTACATTCCAAATGATTTCCCATTCCTGGATTCCCCCTCCCCATATGTCCCATAAAACTTCTTTTCTCCATCCCTTCTCCAATCACCTCCCTCCTTTTTCTCTGTCCTTATATTCCCTTCCAATGCTAGATCAATCCTTTCCAGAATAAAGACCCTCTCCATACTTCTTCATGGGAGTCATTTTTTATGCAATTTGTGCCTGGGTTATTCAAGGCTTCTGGGCTAATTAATATCCACTTATCAGCGATTGCATTCCATGTGTATTCTTTTGTGATTGGGTTACTTCACTTAGGATGATATTTTCCAGATCAAACCATTTGCCTAAAAATTTTGTGAATTCATTGTTTCTAATTGCTGAGTAGTATTCCATTGTGTAAATATACCACATTTTCTGTATCCATTACTCCTTTGAGGGGCATCTGGCTTCTTTCCAGCTTCTGGATATTATAAATAAGGCTGCTATGAACATAATGGAGCATGTGTCTTTATTGCATGCTGGGGAATCCTTTGGGTATATACCCAGGAGAGATATAGCAGGGTCTTCCGGAAGGGTCATGTCCAGTTTTCTGAGGAACCTCCAGACTGATTTCCAAAGTGGTTGTACCATCTTACAGCCCCACAAGCAGTGGAGGAGTGTTCCTCTTTCTCCACATCCTCACCAACACCTGCTGTCTCCTGAGTTTTTGACCTTAGCCATTCTGACTGGTGTAAGGTGAAATCTCAGGGTTGTTTGATCTGTATTTCCCTAATGACTAATGATGTTGAGCACTTCTTAAGGTGCCTCTCGGCCATATGAATTTCTTCAGGTGAAAATTCTTGCTTTAGATCTGTACCCCATTTTTTAATAGGGTTATTTGGTTCCCTGGGGTCTAACTTCTTGAGTTCTTTGTATATATTGGATATTAGCCCTCTATCAGATGTGGGGTTGGTGAATATCCTTTCCCAATTTGATGGTTGCCATTTTGTCCTTTTAACAGTGTCCACTTGATGGTGTTATTTGCCTTACAGAAACTTAGTAATTTTATGAGGTCCCATTTGTCAATTCTTGATCTTAGAGCATAAGCTATTGGTGATCTGTTCAGGAACTTCCCCCCCCCCCCCCGACCCGTGCCCATGTCCTCTAGGGTCTTCCCCAGTTTTTTTCTATTAGTTTCAGTGTGTCTGGGTTTACATGGAGGTCCTTGATCCACTTGGAGTGAAGTTTAGTACATGGAGATAAGAATGGATCAATTTGCATTCTTCTGCATGCTGACCTCCAATTGAATCAGCACCATTTGTTGAAAAGACTATCTTTTTTCCACTGGATGCTTTCAGCTCCTTTGTCGAAGATCAAGTGACCATAGGTGTGTGGATTCATTTCTGGATCTTCAATTCTATTACATTGGTCCACTTGTCTGTCACTGTGCCAATACCATGCAGTTTTTAACACTATTGCTCTGTAGTATTACTTGAAGTCAGGGACACTGATTCCCCCAGAATTTCTTTTGTTGTTGAGAATAGTTTTAGCTATCCTGGGTTTCTTGTTATTCCAGATGAATTTGAGAATTGCTTTTTCTAACTCTGTGAAGAACTGAGTTGGGATTTTGATGGGGATTGCATTGAATCTGTAGATTGCTTTTGGCAAGATGGCCATTTTAACTATATTAATCCTACCAATCCACGAGCATGGCAGATTTTTCCATTTTCTGAGGTCTTCTCGATTTCCTTCTTCAGAGACCTGAAGTTCTTGTCCTATAGATCTTTCACTTGTTTGGTTAGAGTCACACCAAGATACTTTATATTGTTTGTGGCTATTTTGAAGGGTGTCATTTCCCTAACTTCTTTCTCAGCCTGCTTATCCTTTGAGTATAGGAAGGCAACTGATTTGTTTGAGTTGGTTTTATAACCAGCCACTCTGCTGAAGTTGTTTATCAGCTGTAGGAGTTCTCTGGTGGAGTTTGTGGGGTCACTTAAGTAGACTATGATGTCATCTGCAATTAGTGATAATTTGACTTCTTCCTTTCCAATTTGTATCCCTTTGACCTCCTTATTTTGTCTAATTGCTCTAGCTAGAACTTCAAGTACTATAAAAGATATGGAGAGTGAGGACAGCCTTGTCTAGTCCCTGATTTTAGTGGGATTGCTTCAAGTTTCTCTCCATTTAGTTTGATGTTGGCTACCAGTTTGCTGTATATTGCTTTAACGATGTTTAGGTATGGGCCTTCAATTACTGTTCTTTCCAAGACTTTTAGCATGAAAGGATGCTGGATTTTGTCAAATGCTTTTTCTGCATCTAATGAGTTGATCATATTTTTTTTTCTTTGAGTTTGTTTATGTAGTGGATAGATTGATGGATTTCCTTATATTGAACTATCCCTGTGTCCCTGGGATGAAGCTACTTGATCATGGTGGATGATCATTTTGATGTGTTCTTGGATTCGGTTGGCCAGAATTTTATTAAGTATTTTTGCATCAATATTCATAAGAGAAATTGGCCTGAAGTTCTCTTTCTTTGTTGGATCTTTGTGTGGTTTTGGTATCAGCGTAATTGTGGCTTCATAGAAAGAGTTGGGTAGAGTTCTTTCTGTTTCTATTTTGTAGAATAGTTTGAAGAGTATTGGTGTTAGGTCTTCTATGAAGGTCTAATAGAACTCTGCACTGAAGCCTTCTGGTCCCGTGCTTTTTTTGGCTGGGAGACTTTCTATGACCCTTTTTATTTCTTCAGGTGTTATGGGACTGTTTAGTTGATCTATTTGATCCTGATTTAGTTTAGGTGTCGTATATCTGTCTAGGAAACTGTCCATTTCCAGGACATGCTGGTAAAGGAGAATTGGGTTCAGATGTTGTCATATTGCCTTGATTTCTGTTAGTGAAATTCCTGCATTTGCCTTTTGCCATCTAGTTCTCACTGGTGTTAGTTGGTCTTGTCAATGCTGGACTCACCAGTGCAAGCTGCTTCTTCCCAGGTGGCCTCTGGTGCACAGCTTACCTCCTGCATTGTCTGGAGACAGGGTGCTGTTGCCCAGGCTGTTCAGATCCCAAAGTAGACACCTGAAGGCTCCTGTCAGGGCCTGCTGGATTCACCAGAGCACACTGACTTCTCCCAGCTG
The DNA here is from genome assembly GCF_947179515.1 of Apodemus sylvaticus. Taxonomy (NCBI): domain Eukaryota; kingdom Metazoa; phylum Chordata; class Mammalia; order Rodentia; family Muridae; genus Apodemus; species Apodemus sylvaticus. The sequence continues at coordinate 93,208,393 of NC_067476.1, read as the reverse complement.
GCCTCCGGGAAGCCCCTCTTGCCTCTTGCAGGACCTGGAGATGTGGAGTTGCTGCCCAGGCTGATCTGGATCTGGAAGCCGAGTGATCTGAGGGCTCCTGCCAGAGGCCTCAGGAGTAGAACCTAAGCTCCATGCCACAGGAGCAAGCTGTGCACTCCCAGACTGCCTCTGGGTGCACACCAGGTCTCCCTCACTTCCTGGAGACTGAGTGCTGTGACCCAGGCTGTTCAGATCCCAAAGCAGACACCTGAAGCCTCCTGCCGGGGCCCACTGGGTTCACCAGAGCACACTGACTTCTCCCAACCGGCCTTTCGGAACGCAAATACCTTATTTTAATTAAGTGGCATATAATAACACCACATGATTATAAGGTTACTTATGAATTGCAATATTTAAGCACACATGCTTGGTACTGCCAATGGAACCCTGATGAGTTCTTATGCTATTTATATCAGAATTTTATTTGAATTAAACTAAAATGAAGAGAGCTTGCACTCTTGGCCAAAGTGGTAGAATCAGCCATTGCTGACTCTGCTTTTTCCCTGTGACTTCACACTTATGAGGTCATGTTATTGTTATCTCCATATAGACTATAGCAATAAACCTAGAATCCTTTTCCTTGCTAACCAACCTGCTGAGACTTTCATCATATTTCTAGGTATTTCTATATATTTTCAAAGAATTGAACTTTGATCATGTCTGTCTCTTGTTTAAAAGTGAGTTGTCACTTAAAGTTCTAGAATGTGAAATATTTCACTCCTCTAACTTTATCTTGTATCTGTTCCAGGTACTATCTTATATATAACTCTTGTGACAGGAAATTTCATTTTTTTATAGTTTAGCAAAGTATTAATGTATTTCAAAGTGTATACGTTTAATGGTTTTGATGTATGTTTCTCACACATTTAATCTACACATCAATATAATGAATATACACATCTTAGTGAAGGTTTCATAGCAGTGAAGAGACTCCAGGACCAAAGCAACCTTTATAAAGAGCAACATTTAATTGGGACTGGCAAACAATTTCAGAATTTCAATCCATTATCATCATGGTAGGGTCCAGGCAGACAGGTTGCTGGAGAGAGAGCCACAAGCTCTACATCTTAATTCAAAAGCAGTCAGAAAGGGTTTTCCAAAAACATTGGTGGAGTTTGAACATAGGATCTCAAAGCCATTTGCACAGTGACATATTTTCTCCAATAAGGTTACATCTCCCAAGAGTGCCACTTCTCATGGACCCAGCATATTCAAACCACTGCAACAACACATTACTTGCAATAGTTTCCTTATACCAATTGCTGTCCTTTATTAGGACACACATCCAAGAAAAGAAATTAAGTTTCTCACATCCCATGGAGGATACCCTATGACATCAAACTTACTAAATAAACATAATCCCTAACTACATCCTAAATACTCGTCCTTATATGCACGGGTAATGATAGTCCATATTCATCAACATAGAAATTTCTCCTTTTGGAAGATAAAGTACTACAGCCAATCAGAATGCATAGTTTCAAAACTCAGTCCCAAAGGATATATCTGTAAAATAAGTCCCATTACTAATGTACAGGGAACATTGAGGAAGAGGGAACAAAAATAGTTTAACAGCCAAAGAATCAGGTGTATATGTGGGGCTTGCTGTCAGATTGTTTCCTAGTTATGTTAGAAGCTATACCGTTAAAGTCTCACTTTGAGGCATTACTAGAGTGAGATTTTAATGGAATTCTGTTATGAAATCTAGTGACCACAGATTTCCCTGGTGTTTGCAGATAACTTCCCAGTAGAGCACTTTTGATTCTTCAGAGAGTATAGCAAGAGTACAACTATACTCTTGGTTGCTGTAATGGTATTTCATGTGGCCTGTACCTGGTTCAGGCTCTATCAATTCAAATTTATTTTATTGTTTCCCATTCACATGCATAGCTGTATAAGATCTTCCCAACATCCTGTGAATTATGAAGTCATCCAGTCAGCCAATAGACATGCTTCCTGCCATTATGTAAACATTGCTGTAGCTCCATATAAACTTTTCAGGTGTGTCCCCCTTAGACTCAAGTATTATCTGGCATATTTATGGTCATTACTGTGCTAAATATTTGAGTGATCCCTTTGTAAATTCCTGTTTTTTTTCTCTGTATTTTTCTGTCCTCTGGACTGTTTAATGCTGTTAACCAGTCATCACCATACTCTATGGAGCCTGAGAGACTGTTTGGCATGGAACCTAATACTGTAAAAGTATTAGGGATGTCAACCACAACCACAGAGTTGTTTTGTTTGTGGCAGGCTCTTGCCATGCAGCTCCAGATAACTACAAACTCATAGTATTTCTGCCTCACCTTCTTCTGTGCTGAGACAAATACAGGAAGCTTGCCTGGTCTTCATTTAATTTTCTTTATTTCTTGATCTTGAATGGTCCATATTTCTCTACCATAGATAGAAATAGATTATTCAAACTTCAGCATATTCTCTGGATTGGCATGGATTCTTCTTACTTTTTATGTGGTACTTCTTACTCACCTTTTGTTTCTGTGCTCAGCTACTGTTTCTCTGGGAACACTTCCAGTGCATGGCACAAATTAATTCTATTAGTTGATAAGAAAACTATTACAATATTTATTAGAAATCCTAGTGGGCATGTCTGTCATATCTACTATACTTTAAGTTGAGTAATACTGGCGATCTAGTCTGTTCTTTGTCCAGAACTTAGTATAAAGCATCCTGTTTTACTATAGAATGTGATTATTATATTTATTTCTCTGTTTTCTCCTTGATGCAGATCTTGGTAGCCCCTTAAAAAGTGCACCTGCCTTTGACTCATATAAAGAGTTATTAGAACTTAAAGAAATCAATGTTCAAATACTCACAGAAAAAAATAAAGTGGAAAATGAATTATCTGAAGTAAAAGAAGAGAATTCACAGTTAGAGAAAAAAATTGTAAGAAAGAATGAAAGAATCTGTACTCTGAGGTATAATAATTTATTGTTTCATAGAAACACTCTTGTTTATATTGAGAATTGGAAAGGTGTTTTGTGATTTCTTAGTTTATTTTTGCCATTTTGGAAATGAGATACTTTTATCATTGATGGGAAGAAGAAATTGTTAGAAATAATAAAATCATAATATGATGATTCATACCTGAAATACATCTTTCTCATACATAGAAAGCAGAATATAAATGCCATTCATAATCCCACTGCAATGTTCATATTTCCTATCACATTGAAATATCTGTATTTAAACAAGTAGAATTTTATGGGACATTTTGTTATACATTACAAGTAATTCTATAATAAACATTATTGAGATAAATAATTTTCTCTATTTCTAATTGTTTACAATGAATGTATTTCCCACGTAGAAATATGTTATAACTTGTATAAATTTAAACATTCTTTTGATGAATATTTCTGAATTATTTTCAAGAAAACTCATCATCATTCATAGAAAAGATCATGATGCAGTGTCTTAGTCAGTGTTCTATTACTGTGAAGAGACACTATGACAGAGCAAGCCCTATAAAAGGAAACATTTAATTTGGGGCTTGCTTGCAATTTAAGAGGCTTAGTCCCCTATCACCATGGTTTTGAACATGATAGCCAGTAGCATGGTGGCATACAGACAGATGATAAAGCAGTATCTGAAACCTGTACATACTGATTTGTAAGAAGAGAGTGAGCCTGGGCCTGGCATGAACTTTTAAAATCTCAAAGTCTACACCCTATGAGACACTTCCTCTGACAAAGCCACACCTATTCCAACAAGGTCACATCTCCTCAAATAGGCCCATTTTTTGTTGACTAATTAATTAGCTTATGGGAGCCATTCTTATTCAAGCCATCACAAGTGGTTATTTTAATTTGCTGACACACTGTAAAAGTTAATATGCATTTTGGCTAAACTTTGTATCAAACCAATACCTTACATGTAGTAGGCATCACTGTACTTTTTAGCCATACTCAAGCAATGGTTGAAATAGGAATTAAATTATGTCAATTCAGTAGAAAAACAGTAATTGACTGACAAGTAGTTGTTTCAACACTTTTTCAACACATAGATAATACTAATTTAGGTACTATTCTTTAAAAAGAATACTGATCTTTATATTGTAGTTAATATTTCTGTGTTTAATTCTCTAAATAGGATTTGTAATTGTTCATAAAATGCATAACAACCAACAAAGTGGAAAATTTGATAAAATAGATATACAAAAGGCATAATCACAGATATTAGATTGTTTATCTTATTTATAAATTTTAGAACATGAAATGAAAACTAAGTGTACAACTTTTTGGAAATGTTATAATCAATGTTTAAGAGGCCTATTTACAAAATGAACATTTTACTTTCTGGGAAAAGTGATTCTAATATTAGCTTATTTAATTACAGATCAATCATAAAAGAACAATTGGAGAAAAAAAGAAGTGTAATTTGTGCTTATAATGAGGTTGTGGAGGAACTTAGAGATAAAAAGATGATTCAGAGAAGAGGAGAACAATACAACAGACAAGTTACAGAGACACAAGATCTTGAAATATGTCTGAAGACAAAAGATGTGGAGTTGAAACAGGTAGTTTAATTTTTAATGAAAATAGCATTTTGACTTTAGTACACTAATATTTGAACATACCTTTGATTTAATTATACTTCATTTCATAACAGATTAAGGGATCTGAGAAATGTTTACATTTTCAGTAACATCACTGTGCAAACTTCATTAACATATGCATATATAACCTTGGCAAATGCACCACATTAGAATTAGAATGCTATGTAATCTTATAAGATCATTGTCTGTTCATTCTGCTTTTGACTAAATCATTATTATTTGACAACGAATTGTTTTATTAAGAATTGGGCCCAAATTTTATTTTGTTATAAATTATGATATTTAATCTAAAATTACTGTTTTAAAGTGTGTTGTCTAAATAGGTGTTTGGTGTGTGATTTGACAATGGGGTTTACATGAATGATCAGAACTCAGAGACAGCCTATGTAAGAGTAGAACATATGAACTAAACATATGACAAAATTTTAAATTCAAAAATTTAACACCAAAATTTTTAAAATAAGTGGCTGTCTCTCACCAGAAGTATGTAGTTTTTTATGGAAATATTGTTTTTGATAATGTTGATAGTATTGATAGTTTTGATAGCTCCCTAAGTTGTGGTACATGTAGTTTAAAATAATGGGATGAAGTTAACTTTATCTAGCAGAACAAGTCTAAGTTGCACGAACACCTGGAGATATATCCTACTCATTCACAAAAGAACACACATGGAATGCAGTCACTGATAAGTGGATATGAGCCCAGAAGCTCTGAATACCCAAGGCACAATTCACATATCAAATCATTCCCAAGAAGGAAGGAAGGAGAGGGCCCTGGTCCTGGAAAGGCTTAATGCAGCAATGTAGGGGATTACCAGGACAGAGAAGTGGGAGGGGGATGATTGGGGAAAAGGCAGAGGGAAGAGGGCTTATGGGACTTATGGGGTGGGGGGTGGGGGGCGGGGGACCAGGAAAGGGGAAATCATTTGTAATGTAAACAAAGACTATAGAGAATAAATTAAAATAAAAGAACTGACTGAAAAATAGGCAGGACCCTTGAACACTTCAGATTCAGCTTCAACCATGTTCAACCACTGGTATGATGTTTTCCTAGGTCCTGCCTCTAAACCTCCAGTATCTGTTACATTTGAACACCCATCCCTAGACACAATATCATGACTTAAGAAAATAAAAACACATGACCTGAAAAAAAAAAGAAAAGAAAAGAAAAGAAATCTACTTAGAAGACTTAGTTAACTAGTGTGCTGCCTTCTCAAAAGGCCTACTTCTATTGTGAAATAAACTGTGTTAGTAATATGAATGTTACATCAAATATATGCTACACTGAATATATGTATCACTGTGTCACATAAACATAAAAAATATGTGTATTACATTGTCAGGAACCATCATAGGACAAGCTAACACCTAGCAGGTGAGCTTCCTGAGATGTTCTGCTTTGGATTATAATCTGTGACAGATTTGTTCTAGAGACCAGACCCAAGAGAATTAATTTTTTAGAAAAGATTCCTGCTATTAATATGCTTTTCCTGTTATTATTAAACATATATAACAATCACTAGGTATTAGCCCACCCCTTTTGAGCAGATCTCTGGAGACCTATGAAGATGTACTGCCTTGTAGTAATGCTACATAGACAAATAGTTGACTAATTAAATCCTAATGATGTTTCTATAAGAACTCCTAAAATTATATCAGTGATTATCAAACTCTTTTAGAGTGGATCTGCTATTAAGTCCTTTTCTGATAGTCAAAATTGCAAGAAGAACTCTCTCAGTCTTCCATGTGTCACCAGTTAATTGCTCTTAGATAGTAACCAGACTTTCTATTACTCAGATCACATTCCAAGAGATTATAAAACCATTAACTGAAGGTCTTAAAAAGGGAACTAATGATTTATTATAGGCGCTAGGACAGAAGATAAAATATTGACTGGGTTTATCTATATAAAATGTCAGTAATAATTATGATTTTTCAACTTTCAATGAACTTGTGGAGTTGTGACAGGTGATGGATGTTTAACTAGATAATTACTCCTAATGGATATGCATGTAAACATTCTCTGTTGTAAACTTCCATTTCAATTTATGATTTGATTTTATGTGTGAAATTGTGATGAAATTTTTAACATGCTATCATGTATTCTGAAAGATGTATAAGTACTGAGGATAAAGAGAGGAGAAGGAGATTTTCCCCCTTATCTCCCTTTTCCATTCATTCAGTCTTTCCCACTTTTTCTCAGATTTCATTGGAAACTTTTACAAATTAGTAATGAATGCCTTAATCCGTTTTCAAAGTGTCCCATTCTCTTCCTGTGACTTCTCAAATTAAAGCCAAGCAGTTCCTGATGAGATAGAACAAAGGCCACATTACTTAATCCCCCATTGTTAGGCTACAGGTGTCAATAGCCTAAGCCAGCAGCTTTTCACCCTCAGAAAAAGCAAGAAAGTTTTTAGGATTTTTTAGAAAGATCACTCATGGTATGCACTCACTGATAAGTGGATATTAGCCTAGAAACTTGGAATACCCAAGACATAATCCACATATCAAATGATGTCCAAGAAGAAGGAAGGAGTGGCCACTGGTTCTGGAAAGGCTCAGTGCAGCAATCTAGGGCAATACCAGAACAGGGAAGTGGGAAGGGGTGGATGGGGGTACAGGGGGAGGGAAGAGGGCTTATGGGACTTTCAGGAGCAGGGAGCCAGGAAAGGGGAAATCATTTGAAATGTAAATAAAGAATATATCAAATAAAAAAAAAAGAAGTTAACATCAGCATTTCAGTATAGTTAGAGCGCTAGAATGTTCAGAGTCCCTCAGACTTTAAAACCACGCCAGAGTCCCATTCTGTGCATCTGCCTCTGCCCTCTCCAAGCCAGGAGGCTCCTGGCATTGCAGAGTTCACCTCTCCAGTGTTGCAGAGCAGCAAATGTTGTTATAATTCATATTTTACTGATTGAAAAAACACCCAAAGACTTGGGGATGCTAACATGTTTCAGAACAAACATCATATAGTACTAAGTATTAAGCTGAGATTAGTGCCCATGCATTCACATTTGGGCATCTGTGCTGAAACTGCTACAACCTGAATATAACTAAATATCTCATTTCAGGAACTAGGAAGACAGGACAGTAGGCAAAGTGTTTGCAAGGCAAGCAGAAAAAAAAATTATGTTCATTCCCCTGAACATATGTAAAAGTAGGCATGATTGTGTATGCTTTTTGTTACAGCTCTTGGGGGACAGAGATGGATGACTCCTTAGGGTTCACCTCAGGCCAGACTGTTTGTTGTGTTCCATACTTAGCAACAAGAAAGAAAAAAAAAACAGTGCCTAAAGAACGCTGCAGATTGTCTTCAGGTGCAACTATGCTCTTACAAACACACACACACACACACACACACACACACACATGCATATATACACCACACACACGTGCACATACAGAGAAGCATGCATATACAATGGTATTTCAATGTTTACTATTGCTAGCATAGCTTTTGTCAGATAGAGAGATAGAAAATTTTTTATATTAAAAATCATTCTGTGATCTTTGTAAACCAAAAATCGCAAGGACCATAAGGACCTTCCCCTTTCATTTTTGCCAGCTTCAATATTTGATAAAAAGAAAAATCGAAATAGAAATGTGATATATTTCAGCCCTATAGCAGCATCAGTTCATTTTTTATGTAGGATAGGGGAATATTACTTCCTCGTCTATGGGCTGTGAGAACACTGTTGCAACAACTAAATTAAGCTCACGGTAGTAACATCAAAGCAGCCATAAAGTGTGCATATAAAAGGCTTTGCTTCTATTCTTAAAAAATTCAGTACATAAATATACGAAAACATTACTAAAACTATTTTTATCTTCCATTTAGCTACAAAAAGAAAAAGAACACACACAGAAGATGGAAGATCACCTACAAATGTAATCTTTAAATCAGCATGCTTATGTAGCAAATAAGTAACACAAGAATTATTCAAGTTATGATAAATGTAAAAAACACTGTAAAATTGTTATATGTTTCTTGAAATATACAACACACAGTTTGGGAAGTAATTCACAAGTATATCATGGCTTTGCATGCATGAAGGATATTATTTCCCAAACAATATTAGCAAAAAGGAAAAGAAAAAAATAATCATTCCTGTACCTACATCTTGCTCATTCTTTTAAGGCCCCATAAATGATACAATTTGTGTATTATTTGCATTTAGTATATTTAATTTAAACAGTTATGTGTATACAAAAATATACTGTGTCTGGCATGTTTGTGTGTGAGAGTTAGAGGTAGAAAAGAAGACTTACTTTCTACTTTTCTGGTAGAAAGTAAGAAGAGATTAGCTTGAATAGATGATATAAGGAAACACTTGTATGAAGTAGGAGGAAAAATGCAGGAGAGGGGATGGGGCAAGAGATGGTTGTTGAATGGCAGAATAAGAATACAACATAAAATATACCTCTGAGAAAATGTCACAGTGAAATATAACACACGATAACTACAATGTACAATGTATCAATAATGTGACATTTCAAACTTGGTCTGTGAGAAAATTTATTTTTAAAATATGCCTTTCAGATTGGAACTAGAAAATACCTCATTAATAGCAACAGTAAAGAAACAGAAAAAGGAAATTGAACATCTGCAGAGACATGTGCAAAACCCGCACAAAAACCTGGCACAGAGTACCAATTTTGTAAGTCAGTTTCATATTAGTAGCCTTCTCTGGAAATAAAATGTCAGAATATTTTTAAAAATGTATAAAGTTCCTCATTGGAAATAGGTTTTTTATTGTTTAATAAATAATGTGCTTTAATCAAGTCTATCTCCTCATTCCTACACTTTGATCCTTTCTTTGTTACTTTTGCCACTATTCTTTCTTACCTACATGCATCTATTTAGAATTGGGGTTTTTTTTGTAATTTCAACTAAAACCTTATTGATACAATTTGTAATACAGATGCATACCCTTTTGGCATTGCAGTCTGTCCAATTTTCTGGAAGCTTATTACTTATTTTGACTATAGGGAAACATGTGCAACCATGCTGGCAACAAATCTACCATAGGGGCATAACTACCTGAAGCTCAGCATTGGATCAACGAGCCAACAAACCCTCCCTTCTTGCAGAGGACCACCCTGCAAACACTGATGGCTGGGCATGGCCCGAACAACACCCCTCAGCTGCCAGGATGGCATGGGTGTGAGACTGCCTATGGAGAAATCTGACTCACTGAGAAATTACCAATTTCTCTTTGAATTAACTAATTTCGTTGGAAGAAATGGATGAGGGTGATAGTGTAGCTAGGCTGTAGTGTGTATTCCTAGCAAGGTGCCAGCCTTGCTAGGCTGGTTCAGTAATATGTAAATGATTGATCAGTTTTTACAATGCAAATTTAATGCTGCTTACATGGCTGGTAAATGTTTTAAGCATTTAAGGTAAATGTAATGCATGTTTTCACATTTAAAAATTGCTGTCAGAATTGTTCCCTCAACATTGAAGGAATCAAATGTGAAGAGGAAACATATCAGATATACTACACTTATTTGCATTATGTGTTCCCTAAATATTCATTTCAATTTTCTGTAGACAGAGACAGCTGCTCATGAAAATCAGGACATGTGGAATAACCAAACTTCAGTGATAACTGAGATGGAAAACATAATCAAAAGTCTGAAGTCTGAAGTCTCCAGTGTTAAAATTTCCAAAGAGTTCAGCAAAAAAGAACTGGAAAAGTATAAGCGATTCTATCTAGAAGAACTAAGAAATAAAAACTTCTTATTACATGAACTAAACAGGTGAGTGAAAGCAACTGTCACAGAAGATACAATTAGCTCCTTCATTCATTGATAATCTTTAAATTGCATGCAATGTGATTCTGAGATTTGTGGGACTCAAAAGCTATCTGGAAAATATGGTTTTGGAATGTTATATTGAAAAATGGATTCACTGATAAAATGTCATTCCAGGCATAATATTTTTTACCTTCCTTCTTTTAGTGACACTTGGCTTTGTCCTCATTAACATTCTCATATAGTTAACCTGATCATCCAGATTTTTCAGCCACGTATTTCTAAATGTTTCTGATTAGATGCAGCCATAAAAGTATAAAATTGCCCATCAACATAAAGAAACAGGGTATACACAGAATGGAGGCAGCAGCTTGTACTGAGGCCTGCTTGGCTTGTATTTGTATCTGGGCAGCTAGAAAATGAGAGCAAACAGTACATGGACACATGCATGGGAAAGCTGGGTAGAGGGAATGTATGCACTCAGATGTAGCAATACCTCCTACTGATACATGGCTGAACTTCGTTGTGTTAATTATGTACAGCAATGGGGTAGAAGGTGCATTCTTTACTCTGTACACATGCAACCTCAAGTGTAACACGCAGGAAGGGGAGAAAGGTGAAGTTGCTGGTCTTTGCACATACTTTCCATTCTTTCTAGTTCAGAAAGTGCTGCCATCCCTGTGAGTCTCCCATGGAACTGGGACATTGGCGTTTTTGACATGATTGTTCTCATGCCAACAATTAAGAGTTAGGGCTAGGGTGAGAGTTAGAGTTTGAGATTCACTCACTCAGGCTTCTGGTCTGCACTTTCATCAAGGTTATATTTATATATTTATGAATGTGTGTGTGAGTGCATGTATATGTGTGCATGCTCGTGTGTGTGTGTGTGTGTGTGTGTGTGTGTGTGTGTGTGTGTGTGTGTGTGTGTAAAAAGAAATCATTAAGACAGAGTGCTAGGCTTGGGCTTTGGAAATATTGGAGAGAGAACAGGGAAGTGTGGAAGCGATATAATTAATCGAGTTTCTTGGATGATTTGAATCAGGGTCTCACTCTGAAACTCAAGCTGTCCTGGAACTTACTATAAAATGCATTGGCCTCAAAAATCTTACCAAGATCTGCTTGAATTCACCTTCATCATGCTGGTGTTAAAAGCATATGCACTATACTTGGCCATTCTACCTTAATTTAAAAAAATCTTAATTTTAAAAAAGTTTAGCTGATTAGGGAGTGAGTACGACTGAAACCCAAGGGGATAAGTGCTGCTTATTCTCTTGGAACCGGATAAATTAACTTTCATTCTCATCTTATTGTATAACCACACTGTTATTGTTATTAACATTAATGAATATTTTGTAACAAAACTGTGCTATACAATATTTATATGCCTATGTACTTAGAATGGAGAAAAGAAAACTCAGATATTCTCCTGCCTCTGCCTCCCAAGTGCTGGGATTAAAGGCATGCACCACCACTGCCCAGCTTGACATAGTTTTCAAGCCTGACCAATACAGATGCAGATGCTCACAGGCAACCATCAGACTGAGCATGGGGTCCCCAGTGGAGGAGTTAGGGGAAAGACTGAAGGAACTGAAGAGGTTTGCAACCCCATAGGAGGAACAACAATATCAACCAACCATACCCCCAGAACTCCCAGAGACTAAGCCACCAACCAGAGTGTACACATGGAGGGATGTATGGCTCCAGCCACATATGTAACAGAGGATGGCCTAATCTGGCATCAATAGGAGGGAGGCCCTTGGTCCTGTGGAGATTCGAAGCCCCAAAGTGGGGGAATGCTAAGACAGTGAAAAAGTGATTGGAGGATCTCTCTCATAGAAGCAGTGGGAAGGGGAGATAGGATAGGGGGTTTGCAGAGGGAAAGCCAGGAAGGGGGATAACATTCGAAATGTAAATAAATACAATAACCAGTAATAAAAGATTATTGCCAAAGTCAAATTTATTATCGTGACAGAATTTTTACTGAAAGTTATGTCAGATTTTTTTTCATAATTACTACTCAATATTTACTTCTTTGTTCTCACCAGGACTAACGAGAGTCAAGAACAATCCCATACAGAACTTCACATGAAATTTCAGCAAAACATTTCTGCATCAAACACCCTGAATACAAAGCTTGTTCATGAGTGCTCTTGTGTGGAAAAAACCCACAAACTGGAAAACAAAGATTTCCTCCCAGGGGAAAACTTGGTATTACCTTCTTCAAGCACAGAATCAACTCATGTCTGCATGGCGCACTGCCCATGGACGGTGTGTTTGAGTAATATTTTGAGGTTCATACTTGTGATATAATTCTTATTTTAAAGTTGATATAATATTTATTTGATTTATGTATGGAAAGTTATGGCTCTAGTAATACGTATTATTAGAGAAAATAAATTTTGCATTTTTCTTGAATTTTATTTTTCCACTTATTAAACATCGATGTTTTTCTCATACGATATAATTTGAATACAGTTTCCTCTCCTTGTATTCTTCCCTGTTCCTCCCCAATGCACAGGGGACCTGCAGAGATCTGAACCAGTCCCTTTGCACATATATATTACAACTTTTAGTTTAGCAATTTTAGGGTACTTATGATTGTGATATGAATGGTTCCTGATTCTTGTGCCCTATCTTGAGGTTCTTGTATTTTTCTCGTGGCTTGTCCAACATTGACATGCTAGTTTTCAGTTATTTTATTTTCTTATGTTTTGTTGTTAATCTCCTAGAAGCCTGTGCTTCTCTAATGAGAGACAGAAAAGGCATGGATCAGGATTGGAAAATTTGTGACTTTTATGATAGATCTCACACTCTTATTTTCCTTGAAATTTACCTTGATTGAGTAAATCTGACCAAACAGTTACATTTTAAATTTTGTCACATGATATTTTACCATCTGAATACAGATATAGATGTGTGTGGGAAGGCAAAGCTTCTGTGCCCTTGTGCCTTTGCTATACATGACAGGACTTTTGAGGGTTTCTATCAGTTCCCAGCTTTGTCACATGGAATCATAAGTGAATGATTGACATTTAAAGACCTATGGACATTTATGTTGTAAGGGCCTCTAAAAGAAACAACCATGCATTAGGAAAAACCTAAAAGACAAAATATAGTAACTTCTAGACATATTTAAAGTATTTATTAACTTAAAAAGAGAAACTTCTCTTGTCATTTAAGTTATAGCAATTAAGTATGTTTATTGCTGCCATGATTATTGTAATTATAACAATTGTAAGTAGTAGTCCTAGAAAATATTTTAATTTTCCAAATGAATTTCACTTATGGCTCTCTCTCATGTCTTCCTTGAATGATTGAGGGCTAAGACAGCAATGATACAAATAGCATCAAACAGCTCCTATCACAGGTATCATTTGGGTACTTGTATCTAGAAGTGTGTGAGAAAGCATGTTTCCCTATCTCTGGGTACACACACAAAACAGCTTCCCCATTAATCTGTGAGACTGAATTCATAGAAAGAAATCTTTTCTGTATGATTTGCAGTGTGAACAGAGTAAGATTTAATGATTGTTGACATTGAATAAACTATTTATAGATTTATTATATTTGACACGGAAAATTTCATAAAAAAGTATTCATTTGAGTGAAATTTAAATACATACTCATAACATGATTATTAAAAGGTACATCTCTCTACATGTTGGCTCATAGCTTTCATGATATTTTGATCTTCAGTTACCATGAAATAGGGAAGAGCTGTGTCAAAGAATATCTTAACTTTATTTTATTGCTTGATTTCAAAGAGAAAACTGTAGGTTACTCAATACTTAGGCAGCATTGCATTCAAACAACTTAAAAAAGAAAAACAAAGTGAATGATTAAATATACAAATTATCAGGTACTAAGGAGATGATTTTCAAATCATTTTGTTACGCTGGCTTCTCATTTCTCTCAAAGAAATAACATGTTAGAGTCTAAATGCTATAGAATGTTAAAAGTAGAACTACCATATTTAAAAAAAGGATTGGACACGATTCTTCTATGAATTGTTGAGCATGGGTTAAATGTAAAATATCCTCCTTAATTCTAATAAATATTTATATCCACATATATGAGGCATCATACTTTTTTAATAAATGGTGATAGTTCACCTAGAGAGGTTTGGTAAAATATTAGTGCTTTCATCTGAAATATTTATAGACATCAGAGAAAAATATACTTAAACCTACTCAATGCTAAGTATTTCCAGTATAAATACTGGAAAATTTCTTGGACTCAGTTTAGGACTTAGCAAGTTCCTGTGGCTTCTTGGTCCAACATTTGTTCACTGACTATGGTAGACATCATGTAAAATATTAACTTTCCTTTAAGTTTATTAATGCTTATTACCAAAACCTTGCATTTTTATCAAATAAGTGTTAGCAACTGAACAAAATAGATAATGTCCATATGTGCCAATTTGAGATATTTGAAGAAAAGTATTGATTTTTGTCTTTTTCCTTGTTTCATAATGTTTACATTTATTATGCCTTTCTAACCACATCCTTCACAAATACTTGAGTAATAATATTTCAAAGAAGATAAATGAGTCTCTAGAATTTTTAAATTGTATTCCATGTTTCTAATAGTCTGAAGATGACATGAGAGACCTAAGCAAAGGACTCAGTGACTTAAAGCAATCTATTCAACTTACTTTGGAGACTCAGAAGAAAAAAGATAATGAAGTAGGAAAAGAACTAACTGGGTAAGTTCCTACCATGTCAGAGAAGTTCAGTGATTTAACTATAATCTTAGTAATGTCAAAATAGAAATTTATTTTACACTTAGTTGGTAATATTTAAATAACAGTTGTTTAATGTGTACTCCAGAAACTCATAACAAACATATTTCTGAGACAATGTTTTGAATGTTAGGACAGCCTGGCTTCCAATTATGATCCTTCAGTTTCAGCCTCACAAGTACTGCATACATACATATTACATATATGTATATATTACAAATACATAATATATCTCAACAATGTAACCAAATGTTTCTAATAGAAAAATATTAAAATATTTTGTATATTCTTCAAGGATTTTGATGGCAAATATTACACTGGTTTTGGTAGGTAGCATCAGTTGTTTTCCATTTCATGTGCCACAAATGTTTATTTCTTATATGATTTTCTATTCTTTTGGATAGAGTCTTCAGGATTCAAAGATGTTCGTACATATTCTGTCACTTCTAACAATGTCATGATTATCTAGATTTTTTTTGTCTTCTACGTCCTTCTTTTTATAATGTATGGTATACATATGATGGACATAATCATGTTGCTGTTGGCATCTTCCATATGCACAAAGTACACATTATTAAATATTTGGACATATAAGTTTACAGCTATTTTAAGAAAAACTCCAGTTACTTTGAGCAAAGCAATGCCTTCACTTAGGTAAACAATAATTCAGAGGCTACTATAGGCATGCATTGTTGCCCGGTGAGAATTAGTTCCAGAATTCCTTGAACACTCCAAAAATGTATACTTATGCACATATCTAAAAAACAATAATGTTGCCAGAAAAATATCTTTCCTAATTATTTACATTATTTGTTTTACCTTGAGTTGTTATGTTAATATTTACAAATCTCATCACTTTTGGTTTTTTTTCATGGTCAAAATTATTTTTTGAAATTCAAATATAATTACCTCATGTACCCTACTTCCCTCCACATTCCATCCATGTAGAAACCTTCCCCACTGCTCTTGCAAATTAAAGGTCTATTGTTCTTAAATTTGTGTGTGTGTGTGTTCTTCAATCCTATTTCTTTCCTTTTTTACATTTAAATTCGTTTTATTCTTTGAGAGTTTCATTCATTTTACCTAGTCATATTTTCCCCTAGAGTATAATATGTAAATGTTGACTTATAAATCTTTAAAGACTCCACTTTTTTAGGTTAACTAGTTTATGGAAAGTATGAATGATTTAAAATATGTTCTATAATTAAACATTTACTCTTGATAAATAACTTTTGTCAACAGAACACAGTCTTAATTCAGCTCCCTTTGTACAATGGTACAGTGCTTGATCAGACTCTGCTTCTACTTCCCATTGTTTTCTTCACTCCTCAATTACTTTTCATTAACCACAGTCACATTAGTATCAGAGTCAATAATTACATAGATATTGGTATTTCTTAGTGTATCACTTGTGTATTTTTTTTCACATTTTGAACTGACCTCTGGTGACAGATGATAAGGACTAAATTTTATATATGTATATACTACTTCAAACCCTAATACCTGTTATTTAACTGTTACCCAAAATATACTAATTCATTTTATATTATTTGCATAAGATTATTATTTAATTAGAATTCATTGAAGGGAAATTAGTTACAATTAATTAAAAGGTATACAATTTTGAGACATATTTTTCATCATATATTATTATAAATATTTTCTGTTAGCAGTTATTGTTAAATATATTTATTCATTACACATTAACAGAATTGGGAAATCCTTTAAGATGACAGATCATAGACATGAAATTGGAGAATGTGGTTCTCATGGAGATTTTGAAACCTGCCGACTTGGAATGAGTACTCCAGTTACAATGCCAGGATGCTTGGTAAGGTTTAATTTGGGGCCCAAAATTCATTTAATTGAGAAAGACACAAATCTCTCTATACCTTTAGCATGCAAATAAATATATTTAAGCAGTGTGAGAGACTATATATAATAGGAAAAGTAAAACTTTACTAAAACTCTATTCTTTGATTCTCTTGTGACTTGATATCTCACCAAATTTTAAAGACAAGCAGTACATGAACCAAAATTACAAAGACATTTTGGATCAATTTATTGATATATAATTACTGTCCATAATATGCAATATTTCACTTGTAAAATTTAATGGTATTTTAATATATTCATAACTGTCATAACCATAATTTTATAACCATTTTGATTTTTAAAGTTTCGTGCTTTTCCTCTGTCACATAAACCTCTCCTACTCAGTCTTAGGGAGATATCAAGCTATATTTTCCTTACAGACTTACCTATTTCTGGGAGGTAATTGGTAATTATGTAATTAGGTAATTACCTAATTCAAACAAATAGCCATATTATCTTCTTTTACATAAAATGATGTTTTCAAAGTCTATTCCTCTTGTAGTAGGTATTACTGGTTGAGTTCTTATTGTTGCTAAGGTTCTCTTATATGCCATGCATATTATTTAATGATCCATTAGATGTTATCTCTGCTTACAACATATTAATGATCCTTATATATACAAGACTATATACATTCTCATTTTTTTCCTTTCTCCTGGAAGAATACTTATTGGTGAGATTGTTGAGATATGTCATAACACTACATAACCTTTAGAGGAGTTGTGATTGCTAGGCTGTTTCCCAACCAGCATACAGTTTTTGTTTTCTTCTATAGTATTGGCAGTAATATTTCCCATTCTTCCTCATGTTGCAACTAGAAATAATATTCTAGAGGCAAACTTGCTTACCTATAAGAAATTGCAATTGAGGTGAAATGGATATATAAAAATCTTCCACATTAGTTCCAACATCTTTATGCTTTTTGATTGATTTTGATCTAGTTTTTCTAGATGTTGCTGCCAACTATTAATTGGAACTAAGAGCAAGTAGCTCTACTCCAAAGCCTAGGCTCTCTTTGTTGCCTGATATCGTCACAATATGGATACTGAATTTAAGGGGTCAGTGCTATGAAACAGGGATATTGTTTAACTTAGTGTTGGCAGACTTCTGTTTTCATTCTCACCTTTTCATTTTTTCACCTAATGCAGTCTACAAAATGGGGACAGAGAGAGTCTTTGTCAATTGTACATAATATATATCCTTCCAATTTTGTAGATTGCCTCAGAACTCTGGTGTTTCTGTCATATTTTAACTTTATATGACCCCACTTATCAATTCTTTGGATTACTTCCTGTGATATAAGAAGCTTCTCTTGAATATTATTGAGTGAAAATTACAGATTTAAAGGCTTTAGTCCTCCTGCTTGAAAATCAAAGATATTTCAAGTCAATAAGTAGCAGAATGCTTATTAACTCTGAGCCAACTCTCCAGTCTTGATGCTAAGATGTTACAGAAACCAGAGATGGTGCAGTAGTTCAGAGTGCTCACTAATCTTCTGATTTAAGCTCCCAGAACCTATGTTGAATAGCTTAAAACTACATGTAAATCTAGCTCCACAAGATCCCACACCTTCTTCTGGCCTTGAAAGGTACCATAACCTACCTCCCTAACATTTACATAAAACAGAGAAAAAATCTTTTTTTTTAATTAACAATTTTTTATTCGATATATTTTTTTATTTACATTTCAAATGATTTCCCCTTTTCTAGCCCCCCACTCCCCGAAAGTCCCATAAGTCCCCTTCTTTCCCCCTGTCCTCCAACCCACCCCTTCCCACTTCCCCGTTCTGGTTTTGCCAAATACTGCTTCACTGAGTCTTTCCAGAACAAGGGGCCACTCCTCCTTTCTTCTTGTACTTCATTTGATGTGTGGATTATGTTTTGGGTATTCCAGTTTTCTAGGTTAATATCCACTTATTAGTGAGTGCAAATCTTTAAGCCACCTTACCATTTATTACAAGGTTCTCCTACCTAGGCCACAGTTGCTAGAGTATATAACCTCAAATATAATTCTTCTCATATAGAGACTCCATTCTGAGCGATGATGTTTACAATTTACCTGCTCAACTACTTGCTCACACACTTTCTCTGCTACTCCAAACATAATAGTTCAAGGCTTTAAGAAGGGATGAGTAAGAAGAAACAGTTCTGGCTATGAGATCATGAAGAAGAATTAGCCTTCTGTTATGCCATAGAACCTCTAGTTTGTCCTTTACCTAAGAAACTACAGGTGTCGGAGTGATTGAATAATTTTTTTCATCCTGTTTCCAAGATATATATTTTAAAATGTTCTTGTGACTATTTCAGATATATTACATTTGTCTGTGTATTTGTTTTAACCTAACCTTAAATAAAATAATCACATCACCCTCTCTTTTACATTCCTCCATCCCCACACAGCTACACCTACCTCAAACCTCTCCTAACCTCCCTTAAGTTGGTAGCCTTTTAAAACTATTATTGTTAGATGCACATTTGTGTCTGATTGCCTATCTGTATGTATGTAGAATATTTTCTGAATTCTAACTTCCAAGGTCCTTTTTAGAACCTATATTAATAGTGGTATCTGTATTTGATCTCAGTATAAGTAATTTGCACTGAATTTTTGACAATTTATATGTGGATAGTGTATAAACTAGAAACCCATATTTTCACATAATAAGTGTTGGCTCTTATGTGTTTCATAGATTTTCAGCTTATATGGTAAGTAAATTTAAATTTCAACTGCAATACAGCCTTCATTCCTCTATAATTTCTAGTTAGAATCTTTGAGGTCCATGAGCTTCCATAAATGGAAGTGTACACTAAGCATTTGAATCATTTATAGCTTTTCCTTTTATAAATTCAGGTCCTACAATGCTTCCCTAGCATATGGGAAGATCTGGTTTTGAGCCCAGTACCTCACATAGAAGAATTGAGACAAATTTTGTGCTGATGTAATACAACTAAAATTGATGAACACTTAAGATTCTAGCATCTCTTACTTTTATATTTGATTTTTGACTAACTTAAAACTGTAGTCATCAAACACCTGTGTTAGCTGTCTGTGATTGCTTTTGACATACAGAATTTTAATGTTCCAGGCACAAGCAATAAGTAAACCATATTCAGAATTCTTAAAGGAGAGCTATACAACTTCAACAATAAATGCAATGGAAACCAAAATTAGAAGCCTTAAATCTACCCTCTCTAAACTGAAAGTTAGCAGAGCATTACGTGTATTAGAACTTGAACGCTATAAGTACCTCTATTATGAAGAATTAAGCATTAGAAAATCAGTTCAATATTACTTAAACAAGTAAGTAAAAAACATATGTAGAAACCATAGTAGGTTCAATAACTGTTCTCTAAATGCTAATTTTTAGAAAAATACTGTTTGTGAAGTTTAATTGTTAATGTTAATTTACTGATATAAGTTTTGGAAATAATATAATATTGACTTAGTTTTGGATGATCACTCAATTGCAGATTATAATATTTTCTGCTTTTTAATTATATGTGATATTTTTATTTTAATATTTTTGACTTTCTCTTTAACTAATTAATTTATTTATTTACATTTCAAACTGTTTCCCCTCTGTGCCCCCTTGGAATCCCTTCCCACCCCCCTCCTCTTCTCCTTTATTTTCATATAGTCAATTGAATATATTTTCATCTGAATATTTTTGATAGGTTGTAATTAATTAGCACAGTAATATTGGCATAAATATTATTGTAAGAATTTTCATAAATATAAATACTGAATGTTAAATTGTCTTTAACATAATGTAGTTTAAAACCAAGAGTACTTCCCTAGGCATAATCTGGTAGCTGGTAAATGACTTTTTTCTTTGCTATGTCCTTTATACCACTAGAGGGAGCCTGGATACAAAATATCCTTAGCCTCTATACTCTTTGGTAAAGGCATATTGTGATATAGGGAAAGATTAACATGAGGGCAAAAGAAAGCCTAGACTACAAAATAGCTAAATATTACTTATTGTTTAGATGTATAAGTGATAGATTGGCAAGTCCCACTCTTGCTGCTTGGTAATGATGTAATGATGTAACTGTGTCATAAATTTCCTTGGTTCATTTGATTACCAGCTCAAGTATTACATTCACCCTATAAGTTTTATGAATTATTTTCCAGTGCCAAATGTTCAATGATCCTCACTTAAGACATAAGGGTAACATAGGAGAAGTCAAATATTCTCATAGAAGATATTTGTAAAATCCATTAACTTGTCTGTGAATGTTGAGTAAAGTCTTGCTTGGAAGACATGAATATTGTTTTCCTGTACTGATGGTACACAGGTTTTACTCAGCCTAGCTTTGTGAGCCAGTGAGTTGATCCAGGGTAAATTACAAAAGTTTTGGTGAACACATACCCACAGAAAGATGAAGAACTTACATGGAAAGCAAAGCAAGCAAAATCAACCACAAAAGAAGATTCATTCTCTTTTGCAACAATTAACTCTCTATTTTTCCTCTTGGAGAACTAAAGACTCAGGAGGTCTTAATTCCATGTAAGGATAAAGGACCCAGTGTTTCAACAGTTCTGGTATAGAAAATTACAACTGCTTGGAGTTTAAGAGGGCACATTCTATTTCTTGTCCAGAGGACAGAGTTCTACTATAATAAAATCCACATGTTACTAGATGTTTCATTATAGTTTACAAAACATATATATTTAGAAGAATATTGACACTATAACAAATTTTCAAATAAGAAATCCTTTTAAACTAGAAAGTAAACATCTAGCATCTTATGTTACTATTTAATTTTTATTAAATATTCCAATAACATCATAAAGAAAATAAGTTTATTCAGTCTAGATAAGAAGAGTATTATCTGTGCACATCATTGACAGCTGTACCTATTTCCTTTCCTTCAAAAATCTAGTTTTGTGTTTGTGATTTCTCTTGAATTATATAAATTATCTTTGGAAAAGTCTTGTACCGATAAGTACAGTCCACCCTTCCCCACAAGTGTATGTGTATCACACACACACACACACACACACACACACACACACAGTTGATATACCCAAATATACCTTTACTGTTAACATGCCATTTCCCTGGAATTTTCATTTAATCTTGTGGCAGTTGCTAAAGTGCAAGCAAACTAATAGACCTTCAGCGTAAGTAGCAGCTTTAGACTTTACTGTTTACAATCTCTTTAGGAGTAATGAAAATTCAGAGAAGAACAGGTCAAAGCTGCACATGGAAACACAGCATAGCAGCTCTGCAGTAAATGCACAAAGCATGAGGCCTTTGACTGAGTGCTCTTCTACTGGCTGCTTAGACAGCATCCCTGGACCCAGAAAAAGTCTCCTCCTAAGAAAAAACCAGACAGCATCTTCCTCAAACTCTCAACCCTCAGCAAGTGGCCTGGAAGACTGCCTGAAAATGGTTGGTTATCCTGTCAGTTTTAGAGTTCTGGTGTAGTTCTTATTTTTACCTTGGTGGACTCTTGGGCTTTGCAGTTTATCCCTGCTGAGTTAAGGCCACCATGCTGCTAAAGAACAGAAGGAAATGGATTGGAGGGAGCTCCATTTTCAAGCTGTGCCTCCATGCCAATGCAAGGACATGAGTTTGGGTTCCAGCATCTACTTAAAAAGTTTGGCACAGTGACTGTAATTACAGTAATGGGGGAGGGTGGGGATGGGAAGGGTCACAGCATCCTGCAGTTCCCAGTCGAGCTAGTCTTTATGAACTAGGAGCTCTAGATTCAAAATGAAACCTTGTTTCAAAAATATAAAGTGGATAAGAGAGAGAAAGATAGTGGAAATAAGCTTTCTTCCACAGGAGTAAATGCACTGGTGAGTGTAGCCAATGCTTCCACATACATGTGTGTCACACACACACACACACACACACACCACTGAGATGGGGAGTGTAAATTAGAAATTTTATAAATTTGGAAAGGTTCTTGTATTCTTATTTTTGAAACATCATCATGAACTTTATAGAATACATGAAGGCAAATTTATACATTTTTAACTTACTTAAAACCTTCATGTAATAGCTTTTTTAGAGAATGATTATTCCTGAATATACAAGGCTACTCAGTGAGTAGAGGCCTTTGATGCTAAACCTGGTGACCATGGTTCAATTTTCGAGACCCATAGTGAAAGAAGAGAACAAATTATCCCACAAATTGTCAACTGACCAAGACCTACACCTGGACACAAACGCACACTAAGTAAACACATAGGCCCATAGATGCATAAATGAACAACCATAAATCAAAACAATTATTCCTGCACAAACATTAGGCATTTCTGACATTCTTTTGCTTGGTTTCTAAGTGACTTTTAGCCTAGCTGTGCCTACAATGTTTTGCTCAATCTTAGTTTTAGACTTCACATTCCAGCTTAATTCTGAGATACTGTATCCCAAGGACTAGGTGCCATTGTGCACTTTTAATTAGTCTCTATTTGATTTAATTATTTTGTAATTTCAAATAGCATGAGGAGATATATGTCTTTTAGGTTCAGTTATTGAGAATCATTTTCTGATCATTGAAAACAACATGTTTGGTAAGAATTGAAGACACTGTGTTTGTGAAGCACACTTTCTACCACTGAACTACAACTAACTGACTTAAAGATTATTAGTAACAGCTGACTTTTTCTTTTTAAGGTGCAACAAGTGTCACAGTAGAATTATGGAGAAGCAAATAAAGCAAGGTATGTTGCCAAAAATACTAATTTAATTTAAATAACAAAATTAGGAAACACTTAAGTAGTAACTAACTTTCATTTCCTTTATCTTGTTAGATTAAGTAGTCTTGCTACAGATATTGAATGAAATATATAAAGGGTGAAATATATAACTTACTTATTAATCATCTACAAATTGTAAAAGTATCAAAACATCTACATTTTTGGAACAAACATGAGGACTTAATTATGAAAACTCAAGGGAACATCAAGAAAATAACAACACTGAGAATTAACAATGCTGTATCAGCAAATGACACACTTTCCAGTAATAACTTTTACTATTAATAGCATCAATTCTCCAATCAATCAATAGAGGCTGACTAAACAAATCAAGAAACAAAATCTGACTACTTGTTACCTACAACAAACAAACAAACACAGCTTTAAAGATTCATACTCCCATAGCATTTTTTTAAAATGGGAAAAAAAGTATTCTGCAGAAAGTAACCAGCTATCACTATCTTAATATCTGTCAAAAGATACTTCTAACTGAAACTAATTGGAAGAAATAATAAGACACACTTCATTCCATTTAAGAGAATTTGTAACCAAGAAGACATTTCTATACTAATCACATATTCCCAAACTTTGTTGTATCAAATTTCATAACACTCTCATAGAAGCAGGGGGAGAGGGGGATGGGATAGTGGGTTTCCAGGGTGGGGGAGGGGGGACTGGGAAATGGGATAACATTTGAAATGTAAATAAAGAAAATATCCAATAAAAAACAAACAAAATTATACCGCTAGTTTTAAAGACAGAGATTAACATTGATTCACTATAGTAGGTGATTTTATATTCTATCTCCAAAAGATAGGTCATCTGGACAAAAATCACAGAAACATCAGAATTAAATGAACCACACATCAAAAAGTCCTAACAGCTGCAGCATATTATTCCTAAGGACCAAAGAATATATATTTTCATTTGTGTCATCTCAATGAAACTGTCACTTGAATTTTGAAACTGTTCTTAACAAATAAAAAACTGTACAGATCAATTTTCTGAAAACCCAGACTCATTTAGCAATCGTTGATTAAATTTTTTAAGCTGAGTAAAAGTTTTAGAAAAAGTACTGTAGTTGTAACACACACACACACACACACATGCGTGCGCGTGGCACGTGGTTGCATGTAAATATGCAAAAGGTGAATGAAAATTTCCTGTTTATTTGAACATAAACATAAGATATATTTTTCAAAATCTGCTTTAATAAGGGTTTTTTAAAATTAATCTTTTAGCATCTGGTGTTCTCTTGCTAATTGTGTTTTCCCCAAAAAAACTGTTTGTAGTGTCCCACACATAAGCTAAAGGAAGCCTGCCCCAGCTGGACTTGATTGGTAATAAAAGAGTTACCAAACAGCCAATGGCTGGGCAAAGGGAGATGGGCAGGATCCTTAGAGTTATTTGGGCTAAGACACAGGAGGAATAGGAAAGGGACAACCAAAACCTCAGAGAGAGAGAAAGAAAAGATTTAGAGCTACATAGGGGAGATCATCCAAATTGTAGGAGTGAAGGAAAAATGGTCTCTGGAAGGGCTGCCCAGAAGCTACTTGGGTGGCAAAGACCAACGGGCTTCACAGAAGGTCCACTGAGCTAGTAAGGCATGTTAATAATCAATAATAATAATAATAATTAGTAGTAGTAGTAGTAAGGTATAATGATAAACAAAATACAGTGAATACAATGCATGTATTCAAAAATAAAAAAACAATAATGTTTTTATTTCTAGTGATTGTCATCATAACTGTTATTTCATTATTCAAAGAGTTTGATGAGTCTCTCTTCTGAAAGGCCTATCATCACAAGTTATTGCAGAACACCCAACAGATACATGAATTGACTATGAGCATATCTGGCTGCTTGATGTGTTCTCTTTCTTCTTTCAAATACTAACACTGCACTGGGCTCAAGATGCAGGCCTTATAAGGGCAATGCAGAAAGGCATACTTAAATAAAGTAACCCATGAATCAAATTTGCCTTAGAAGCTATACCCCAAGACTTAAACAGTACTTCATTTTTACCATTAGATATATTAGAGAAAATTGTTCATGTAAGAAAACACATACTTACATGTATGTTAGAACCAGAATCTTTATATACTTATGACAATCTCATGAAAATAATTAGTATACTGCAAATAAAGAGTGTCTGTTTAAGACCTTCCATTTATTGTACTTAACATCTATTTAGAAAAATTTAATGAGAGTAGTCCTGGCTAGCCTGTAACTTACTATGTAGTCCAGAGTGGCGAGGAACTTACAGAGATCCACTCTTGACTGCTGGAATTAAAATCTCCCAACCCCACAGCATGCTTGAGTGTATTTTGATAGATTCTGTTATGTATTTAATATCCCTTTCACACTGTCCCTTCTGTGTTGCTTCTTGTCACTTGTTCTAGTGCTTGCTTTTTCTATAATATTTTTGCTCATATTCCTGTTATTCTGCTTCCTATTTGTTTCTTTCTGAATATTATTTATACTGACTAAATATCTCCTTTTGTTATGAAAATACTGAAAGCACAAAGGATTCCAGGATTTTATAGATTCTTAAAGATTAGTTAAAATGCAATCTACTCATTGAATATGCATATAATATCATGCAGAAGATAATCATTTTGATGTAAAAATTTTAAACTCAAAAGGTAGGACCTTTCTAAATGTAGTAGACATACATGAGGTTTAAACTTACATTCCTTGAAATAAAAAAAATTTTCTTGGGTGTTTTAATAAGGAATTGCATGATTGTCACTATTTATTATAATTATAAAATGATCAGAATATGTTTAGCGAATGAACCTAGTGGTGTAAGGTAAAAATTAAATTGATAAAAGAAGGGGAAATTTCATTGAACAACAGTAAGTATTGTAAAGACTTTTTGAAATAGACTTGTAATTGGCATTTGTAAAATGCTGTATACACATGATATATAATGTGAAGACTCAAAATATTAGACCATATCTGTAAAAGAATATTCAATTTGTGAGACTGAATGAACATAAACAATTGCTTTACTTTTTTTCTTTGCTTATAGGAAGACAATCAAGAAGATTTCTCTTGACAGATATTAAACAATTTGAAACAGTTGGAAGAGTTTTTTTTAGCAGATAAGAATGTGGATTATTTACTTTAACTATCTCCTCACATGATCCCCCCACTGCCGCCATGTGTGTTTGCATGTATGCAAGTGTCTGCCTATATGTCTGTCTCTATCATCCGTATCCATGCCACACGGGGCCCCTAGTGTGCTGAATTATGCATAGCTCTGGCCCAGCTCAGGTAATCTTTCTTCTATACCTCCTTGCCATCTCAGTGTTATTTTACAACAAAAATGTGAGATAAAAAATAGCTAGGCCTGGCTTCCAACAACATTCAGGGAGATGTATTTATTTAGTTGGCAACATTCATATAAACAAAACAGCTGATTGAATCTACCTTTAAGCAGATATTAAATAAGAAAATAGACGATACATTAAGGACCATTTTCCTTCCAAAATCAAGTTAAACATTTAAATATAAGATTCTTACCCTGAACCTTCCATAGGACAGACATATTCTACAGATACATAATGGATGCAGTTTGGAAAAAAATATTCTTTTAAATTAAGTATTTGTCGGGAGCCATAATGGGACAAGCTAATATACTAGCAGGTGATCATTCTGAAATGGCCTACTTCAGATTACTATATGATCTGTCACAGGTAAGCCCTCATTCAGCAAGGCTGTGTGGAACTAATTTTAGGAAAAATTCCTGCTATTAATATGCCTTTTCTGTTATTATTAAACATATATAATAATAAGTAATAGCATACCCCTTTGGAACAGATCTCTGCAGATCCATGAAGATGTACTGTCCTATAGTGATGCTATGTAGACAAATAGATGACTTCAATTTTATTGATGATCCTGTAAGGATTCCTAAAATTATATCTGTGATTATCAAGCTCTTTTATAGTGGAACTTCTAGTAGGTCCTTTTCTGATAGTCAAAACTGCAATGAGAATTCTGGGTAGCCCTGGCTGTCCTGGAACTCACTTTGTAGACCAGGCTGGCCTCGAACTCAGAAATCCGCCTGCCTCTGCCTCCTAAGTGCTGGGATTGAAGGCATGAACCACCACCACCTGGCAAGGAATAATGTATTTATTTCCTGTTCAAATTTTTTTCTCAGTTTTTATTCATTTGTTTAGATAGATATTTAAAAATGATTTTATACCATAAACTTCATACAATCTTGTGTTTGTCTAAGTGACAAAGTGATACTTTAGATACTTAAAAATATTTTAGAAAATATTAATATTTTCTCCTCTATTATATTTAGCGTATCTAGATTTATGTTGAGGTCCTTGATCCAGTTGGGTTTGAGCTTTGTTTAGGGTGATATATATATATATATATATATATATATATATATATATGTGTGTGTGTGTGTGTGTGTGTGTGTGTGTGTGTGTGTGTATTTGCATTCTTCTTCATGTAGATATCCAATTATTCATGCACCGTTTGTTGGAAATGTTTTCGTTTTTCCATTGTATGATTTTGACTTCTTTGTCAAGAATCAAGTGTCCATCATTGAGTGGATTTATTTTGGGGTCCTCAATTCTATTCCATTGATCAATCTGTCTGTTTTTATACCAATACCATGCAGTTTTTATTAACAACTTTTGCTCTGTAGTATACCTTGAGGTAAGGAATGATGATTCCTCTAGATGTTCTTTCAATGTTCACGATTGTTTTGGCTATACTGAGATTTTCGTTTAGCCTTGAACACTTTGGTATAGGAGACAATTGTGTGAACAGTATATCAATGGCTCAGGCTCTAAGGTCAACAATTGATAAATGGGACCTCATAAAACTGAACAGTATCTGTAAGACAAAGGACACTCTCAATAGGACAAAACAGCAGCCTACAGATTGCAAAAAGTTCTTTACCAACCCTACATTGGACAGAGGGCTAATATACAAAATATATAAAGAATTCAAAAAGTTAGACTCCAACAAACAAAATGGCTCAATTTAAAAATAATATACAGACCGAAAGAGGGAAAAGCCTGAGAAGCAGTGAAAGAAATGTGGAGAAAGGGAAACACTTCTGGATTCCTTGTGGAACTGAAAACTGGTGCAACTACTCTGGAAATCAATGTGGTGGTTCATCAGAAAATTGGAAATAGTATTACTTAAAGACCTAGCTATATTACTCCTGGACAGATATGCAAAGGATCCTCCACCATACCACAAAGACATGTGCTCCACTATGTTTGTAGCAACATTGTTCAAAATAGCCAGAATCTGAAACCAACCTAGATGTTCCCCAACTGAAGAATGGATACAAATATCTGATTCATTTACGTAATAGAATGCTATTCTATTAATACTATTAAAAATGAGGACATTTCAAGGCAAATGGATGGAAGTAGAAAAATATCTTGAGTGAAGTAATCCAGACCTAAGAGGACATGCATGGTATCTACTCACTGATAAGTGTATATTAGCCATAAAGCAAATAATAATACCCATAATGTACCCCACAGACCCAAAACAGTTAAACAAAAAAGAAGAGCTAAGTGAGGATGCTTGATTCTCGCTTAGGAGGAACAAAATAGTTATAGGAGTGTCTTAGTCAGGGTTTCTATTCCTGCATAAACATCATGACCAAGAAGCAAGTTGGGGAGGAAAGGGTTTATTGAGCTTACACTTCCATGTTGCAGTTCATCACCAAAGGAAGTCAGGACTGGAACTCAAGCAGGTCAGGAAGCAGGAGCTGATGCAGAGGCCATGGAGGGATGTTTCTTACTGGCTTGCTCAGCCTGCTCTCTTATAAAACCCAAGAGCACTAGCCCAGAGGTGGTACCACCCACAAGGAGCCTTCCCTACCTGATCACTAATTGAGAAAATGCCCCACAGCTGGATCTCATAGCGGCACTTCCCCAACTGAAGCTCCTTTCTCCGTGATAACACCAGCCTGTGTCAAGTTGACACACAAAACTAGCCAGTACAATTGACCCCTTGCTAACTTGACACACAAACACATCACTATTAAGCCTCAACCCTTACTTTCTTATTCATCCCCAAGATCTAAATTACTTTAAAAGTCCCACAGTCTTTACATATTAAAAGTTCAATCACCTTAAAATGTTCAATATCTTTAAAATTCAGTCTTTTAAAAATTCAAAGTCTTTTAACTGTGGGTTCCACTAAAATGCTTTCTTCCTTCAAGAGGGAAAAATGTCAGCGCACAGTCACAACCAAAAGCAAAACTCAAACTCCAATGGTTCAATGTCTGGGATCCAACTCACAATCTTCCGGGCTCCTCCAAGGGCATGGGCCACTTCTCTAGCTCTGCCCTTTGTAGCACACAACTTGTCTTCTAGGCTCCAGCTGCCTGTATTCCACTGCTGCTGCTGTTCTTGGTGGTCATCTCATGGCACTGGCATCTCCAAAACACTGCTGACTTCTATTGTAATTAGGCTTCACCAATAGCCTCTCATAGGCTCTCTTCATGGTGACAAGCCTCTGCTCCTATGCATGACCCCTTCAAGTCCTGGGCCATCAAGTGCA
The DNA here is from genome assembly GCF_947179515.1 of Apodemus sylvaticus. Taxonomy (NCBI): domain Eukaryota; kingdom Metazoa; phylum Chordata; class Mammalia; order Rodentia; family Muridae; genus Apodemus; species Apodemus sylvaticus. Next base: position 93,178,146 of record NC_067476.1, on the reverse strand, counting down.
ACTGAGGCTGCACCTTCACCAATGGCCTTCCGTGGCCTCTCACTGTGCCAAGAGCCTCAGCTGCTCTTCATGACCCCTTCATGCCTTCAAAATCAGTACCACCTGGGTGACACTTACACAGTACCAAGTCCAGCCACAGCACAAAATACAGCTGTGGCTATCTCTGGAACACACTCTCTGTGCTCTCAGAAAACACTTCCAAGAAGATTTCATCTCAGTGATGCTGTTCTCTTCTTAATCACCGCTAATTTCTTAGCTCCAGCTAACCAGCATCGATAGTCCCAGTAACACAAAGGTTTGCTTTACCGATTCTGGTATCTGGTTACTCACAGCTGATTCTTCAGCCCCAGCTAACCAAAACCACAGAATCTTCACAGTCAAAACATGGCCACTGTAAGTGTCTTTAATCTTCCCTCTGAAATTTCACAGGCCAGGCCTCCATCTTTTGCACTGTTCTTAACATTGTCTTCCAAGCTCCTACAGAACTTTCCACTGAGCTCTTAATATTCTAATGGCTTTTCTAGCTCAAAGTTCCAAAGTCCTTCCACAGTCCTCCCCAAAACATGGTCAGGTTGTCACAGGAATACTTACACTTCCACGCTGCAGTTCATCACCAAAGGAAGTCAGGACTGGAACTCAAGCAGGTCAGGAAGCAGGAGCTGATGCAGAGGCCATGGAGGGATGTTTCTTACTGGCTTGCTCAGCCTGCTCTCTTATAGAACCCAAGAGCACCAGCCCAGAGGTGGTACCACCCACAAGGAGCCCTCCCCACTTGATCACTAATTGAGAAAATGTCCCACAGCTGGATCTCATGGAGGCACTTCCCCAACTGAAGCTCCTTTCTCTGTGATGACTCCAGCCTGTGTCAAGATGACACACAAAACCAGTCAGTAAAAGGAGGAAGAGAAAGGAAGGGAAGTGGGTGGAAACTCTGAGAGGTGTGTGTGGGGGAGGGGGTAGAGAAGGCAGGATCAAGTGTGGAAAGAAACAGAAGAGAGTCCCAGAAGGCCATAAGAATGATTGGAAATCAGTAGCAGCTGGGGATGAGGGGGTGAGGAAACCTCTAGGAAGTACCATACAAAAGACCTGAAATGGGAAAAGCTCCCAGGAATCAATTCAGGTAACCCCACCTGGAGATCCATCCCATATACAGTTACAAAACCCAGACATTATTATGGGTGCCAACAAGTGCTTGTTGACTGGAGCCATATAGCTATTTCCAGAGAAGCCCTGCCAGCACTTGACAAATACAGAGGGGGGATGCTTTCAGTCAATCGTTGAGCTGAGCACAGGGTCCCCAACAGAAGAGCTAGAGAAAGGACCCAAGGAGCTGAAGGGGTTTACAACGCCATAGGAAGAACAACAATATGAACCAACTAGTACCCCCAGAGCTCACAGGGACTTAACCACCAACAAAAGAGTACATATGGGACCCATGTACTCCAGCCACATGGGTAGCAGAGGATGGCCTGGTCAGTTATCAGTGAGAGGAGAGGCCCTTGGACCTGTGAAGGCTCATTGACCCAGAGTTGGGGAATGCTAGGTCAGTGTAGGTGGAGTGGGTGGGTTAGTGAACAGGTGGATGGGGGATGGGATGAGGGGGTTTCGGGGGGAAACAAGAAAAAGAAATAGCATTTGAACTGTAAATAAAATATTTAATAAAAATATATAAAGAAAATCATTTGCCTGAAAAAAACTGGGGAAAAAAATGAGATAAGTGAAAAGAAAAGAAAAAATTCAAACGGGACCTCATAAAACTGAAAAGCTCTATAAGGCAAAAGACACTGTCAATAGGACAAATCAGCAACTTACAGATTGGGAAAAAATCTTCACTATCCCTACATCCTATAGAGGGCTAATATCCAAAATATTTAAAGAATTCAAGAAGTTATCTTCTATAAAACTAAATAAGGCAATTAAAAATGGGGTACAGGGCTATCAGAGAATTCACAACAGACAAATCTCGAATAGTTGAGAAGCACTTAGAGAAATATTAGAAGTCATTAGTCATCAGAGAAATACAAATCAAAATGATGCCAAGATTCTACCTCATACCAATCAGAATGGCTAAGATCAAAACCTCAGGTGACAGCACATATTGGAAAGGATGTGGAGAAAGAGGAACACTCCTTCATTGCTGGTGGGATTGCAAACTGCTACAACCTCTCTGGAAATCAGTCTGGTCGTTCCTCAGAAAATTAGAAATAGTTCAACCTGAAGACCCAGCTATATCACTTTTGGGCATACCCCCAAAAGATGCCTCACCATACCACAAAGACATGTGCTCCACTATGTTTATAACACCCTTATTTGTAACAGCCAGAAGCTGGCAAGAACCCAGATGTCCCTCAACCAAAAAATTGATATAGAAAACATGGTTCACTTACACACTGGAATACTATTCAGCTGTTAAAACAAAAGAAGACATCATACATTTTGCAGGCAAATGGATGGAACTAGAAAATATCATCCTGAGAGAGGTAACTCAGACCTAAAAGGACATACATGGTATGTACTCACTGATAAGTGGATATCAGGCAAAAGGTACAGAATACCTAGGGTATTCATCCACATACTGTCATAAGTTTAACAAACAAAAGTCCAAAGTGATGCTTCAATCCCAATTTAGAAAGGGCAAGGAATTAATCATGGGGGGCATAGGGAGGGAAAAACCTAGGTGTGAGAAGGAGAGGAGAAAAGGGAACAGGATCAGGTAGGGGCAAGGATAGAAGAAAAGCTCAGAGGGCCAAGGGAATGAATGGAAATAAGCAGACTGGAGGGAGTTGTGAGGGATTCTCTAGACATTACCAGAGACCCAGGAGGTGAGAGACTCTAAGGACTCAATGGGAGTGATCTCAGCCAAAATGCCCAGTACTGGGAGCAGAGAACTCGAAGGGTCCACCTCCCGTCAGTAGAGAGTGCCATAAGCATAGCAACAGAATTACTAACAGTCAAGATTTCTGACCCAGAATTGTTCCTGTCTAAAAGAACTGAAGGGATAAATATGAAGATGAGACTGAAGGAAATCGGCCCAATGCCCATCCCAACTTGGGAGCCATCTCATGGGAGGTGGGGAGGGACCAAAGCCTGACTCTATTACTGAGGCTATGATGTTCTTACAGATGGTCACTCATTCACAGAATTTTTAGGAAAGAAAAGAGAGCTGAAACTCTTACATGATTCCATTCTCCACAATGCAGAGGCATTAAAACAGCAGGCACCCTTGTTCCTAATATATTAAGACTGAATGTTTTGAATGTAAAAGTTTCAACTGATGTTTTCTAAGAATAGCTAGAATTTTGGGAAGTATGTTTCAGAGCATGCCTCAGGTACTAATACTATAGTCCAAACCAAAGAAACATTTGCAAGGAAAAGACAAGACATAATTCCTATACTTGAAACCACTAGTGAGACAGCAGGTGTTGGCAAGGATGTGTAGAAAGAGGAACACTCTTCCACTGTTGGCATAATTGCAAGCTGGTACAACCACTCCGGAAATCAGTCTGGCTGTTCCTCAGAAAACTGGGCATGACACTTCCGGAGGACCCTGCCATACCACTTCTGGGCATATACCCAGAGGATTCCCCAGCATGTAATAAGGACACATGCTCCAATATGTTCATAGCAGCCTTATTTATAATAGCCAGAAGCTGGAAAGAACGCAGATGTTCCTCAGTGGAGGAATGGATACAGAAAATGTGGTATATTTACACAATGGAATACTACTCAGCAATTAAAAACAATGAATTAATAAAATTCTTAGGCAAATGGTTGGAACTAGAAAATATCATCCTAAGTGAGGAAACCCAATCACAAAAGAACACACATGGAATGCAGTCACAGATAAGTGGATATTAGCCCAGATGCTCTGAATACCCAAGACACAATTCATATATCAAATGAATCCCAAGAAGAAGGAAGGAGAGGGCCCTGGTCCTAGAAAAGCTTGATGCAGCATTGTAGGGGATTACCAGGACAGAGAAGTGGGAGGGGGATGATTGGGGAAAGGGTGGAGGAAAGAGGGCTTATGGGACTTGTGGGGAGGGGGGAACAGGGAAAGGGGAAATCATGTGGAATGTAAACAAAGAATATAAAAATTTTTTTAAAATTAAAATTAAAAAAAGAAAAAGGAAAGAAAAGATCAAAATGTATTGCATTGATTTTATGCAATTTCAAAAAAGCAGGTCAGTAATTTCTCATGAAACTATATATTTTTTAAGTTATTTCAGTATTGAAAACTAATCAAAATAATTTCTCAGCTAACCGTCACAGTACTTCTCAAAGATATATTAAGATACTGTAAAATATGCAATCCAAACTGAAAAAAAAAACTGTGATGTTTTGCATTTCATAGCACAGTAAAAATGTAGTCGTACATTATTCTGAAAATTTGTATTTTTAACAATTTTATCTACTATTTTAAATACAAGTGGTAGAAGAAATAAAGAGGTAATAATTTATAAAATGCCATAAAGAAAAATTTGGACTACCAACTTGGTTATTATTTTGGAAAGACAAGCAATTACCTGCAAGAAGGAAGAAAGAATTAGAAAAATTAACAAAGACAGGTAAAATAAAAACATGGTAAGGAATGCTCAGAGATCTCACCTCATGGAGCTTTTGCCTGTTGCACTGAACACACAGACTGGCTCATTGTGACCACAGTACAAAAAGGGAGATGAAGGTAGACTGGGAGCGCACAGCTTGCTCTGGTGGCATGGAGCTTAGGTTCCAGTCCTAAGGCCTCTGGTGGGAGCCCTCAGATCTCTCCACTTCTGGATCCAGAACAGCCTAGGCAGCAATGCCATCTCCTGGTCCTGAAAGAGGCAAGAGGGGCTTCTGGGTGGCTGGCTGGGAGGAGTCAGTGTGCTCTGGTGAGACCAGCAGGCCCCAGCAGGAGCCTTCGGGTGTCTGCTTTGGGATCTGAACAGCCTGGGCCACAGCACTCATCTCCAGGAAGTACAGGAAACCTGGTGTGCACCCGGAGGTAGACTGGGAGTGCACAGCTTGCTCCGGTGGCACTGAGCTTAGGTTCTGGTCCTGAGGCCTCTGGCAGGAGCCCTCAGATCTCTCCGCTTCTGGATCCAGAACAGCCTGGGCAGCAACGCCATTCTCTAGGTCCTGCAAGAGGCAAGAGGAGCTTCCAGAAGGCTGGCTGGGAGGAGTCAGTGTGCTCTGGTGTGTCCAGCAGGCCCCAGCAGGAGCCTTCAGGTGTCTACTTCAGGATCTGAACAGCATGGGCCACAGCACCCTGTCTCCAGGCAGTGCAGGAGATAAGCTGTGCACCAGAGGCCACCTGGGAAGAGGCAGCTTGCACTGGTGAGTCCAGCATTGACAAGACCAACTAACACCAGTGAAAACTAGATGGCAAAAGGCAAACGCAGGAACGTCACTAACAGAAATCAAGGCAATATGGCAACATCTGAAACCAATTCTCCTTTAACAGCATGTCCTGGATACCCAATCCAACCAGTAAAACAAGATTTGGATTTAAAATCACTGGTCATGATGCTGGTACAGGAACACATGAAGGATATACTTAAAGAAATTCAAGAGAAAATGGATCAAAAGTTAGAAAACCTTACAAGGGAAACACAAAAATCATTGAAAGAAATTCAGGAGAATACAAAAGCCAATAAGGAGGAAACGCAAAAATCACTTAAAGAAATACAGGAGAACTTTGGTCAACAGGCTGAGGTCATGAAAGAGGAAACACAAAAATCTCTTAAAGAATTACAGGAAAGCACAAACAAGCAAGTGAAGGAGCTAAGCAAAACCATCCAGGATCTAAAATCAGAAGTAGAAACAACTAAGAAAACTCAAAGGGAGACAATTTTGGAGATAGAAAACCTTGGGAAGAAATCAGGGGACATAGATGCAAATATCAACAACAGAATACAAGAGATAGAAGAAAGAATCTCAGATGCTGGAGATATCATATAAACCACGGACTCAACAGTTAAAGAAAATGCAAAAAGCAAAAAGCTTGTAACCCAAAATATCCAGGAAATCCAGTACACAATGAGAAGACCAAACCTAAGGATTATAGGCATAGATGAGAGTGAAGATTTACAACTTAAAGGGCCAGCAAATATCTTCAATAAAATTATGGAAGAAAACTTCCCTAACCTAAAGAGAGAGATGCCCATGAATATACAAGAAGTCTACAGAACTCCAAACAGACTGGACCAGAACAGAAATACCTCCTGTCACATAATAATCAAAACACCAAATGTACTAAACAAAGAAAGAATATTAAAGGCAGTAAGAGAAAAAGGCCAAGTAACATACAAAGGAAGACCTATCAGAATCACAGCAGACTTTTCACCTGAGACTATGAAGGCTAGAAGATCCTGGGCACATCTCATGCAGACTCTAAGAAAACACAAATGCCAGCACAAACTACTATATCCAGCAAAACTCTCAATCACCATAGATGAAGAAACTAAGATATTCCATGATAAAACCAAGTTTACCCAATATCTATCCACAAACCCAGCCCTACAAAGGATAATAGGAGGAAAACACCAATACAAGGAGGGAAACTTCACCCTGGAAAAAGCAAGATAGTAACCTCTCATCAAACACAAAAGAAGTTAACCAATCAAATTTAAAAAATAACGTCAAAAATGACAGGAAGTAACAATCACTATTCCTTAATATCTCTTAACATCAATGGACTCAATGCCCCAATAAAAAGACAGACTAACCGACTGGATACGTAAACAGGACCCTACATTTTGCTGCATACAGGAAACACACCTCAGGGTCAAAGACAAACACTACCTTAGAGTAAAAGGCTGGAAGACAATTTTACAAGCAAATGGTCTCAGGAAACAAGCTGGAGTAGCCATGTTAATATCAGATAAAATTTACTTTCAACCCAATGTCATCAAAAGAGACTCTGAGGGACACTTCTTGCTGGTTAAAGGAAAAATACAACAAGAAGAACTCTCAATCCTGAACATCTATGCTCCAAATGCAAGGGCACCCTCGCTCCAAATGCAAGGGCACCCTCTTTCGTAAAAGAAACTTTATTAAAGCTCAAAGCACACATTGCACCTAACACAATAATTGTGGGTGACTTCAACACTGCACTTCCCTCAATGGACCGATCAGGAAAACAAAAACTAAACAGGGACACAATGAAACTAATTGAAGCTTTGGACCAATTAGATTTAACAGATATATATATATATATATACATATATATATGTATATATATATATATAGAACATTCTATCCTAAAGCAAAAGAATATACCTTTTTCTCAGCACCACATGGTACCTTCTCCAAAATTGACCATATAATTTGTCACAAGACAGACCTCAACAAATATAAGAAGATCGAACTAATCCCATGCCTCCTATCAGATAACTATGGAGTAAAAGTGGTCTTCAATAGCAACAAAAACAACAGAAAACTCACATACACATGGAAACTGAACAATATTCTACTCAATGATACCTTGGTCAAGGAAGAAATAAAGAAATTAAAGACTTTTTAGAACATAATGAAAATGAAGAACCAACATACCCAAATCTATGGGACACAATGAAAGCAGTGCTAAGAGGAAAACTCATAGCCCTGAGTGCCTCCAAAAAGAAAACGGAGAGAGCATACACTAACAGCTTAATGACACACCTGAAAGCCCTGGAACAAAAAGAAGCTATTTCACCCAGGAGGATTAAAAGGCAGGGAATCATCAAACTCAGGGCCGAAATCAATCAAGTAGAAACAAAGAGATCCATACAAAGAATCAACAAAACCAGGAGCTGGTTCTTTGAGAAAATCATCAAGATAGACAAACCCTCAGCCAGACTAACCAAAGGGCACAGAGACAGTATCCAGATTAACAAACTTAGAAATGAAAAGGGAGATATAACAACAGAAGCTGAGGAAATTCAAAACATCATTAGATCCTACTACAAAAGCCTATACTCAACCCAACTGGAGAATCTGGAGGAAATGGACAGTTTCCTAGACAGATATACGACACCAAAACTAAATCAGGATCAAATAGATCAACTAAACAGTCCCATAACACCTGAAGAAATAAAAAGGGTTATAGAAAGTCTCCCAACCAAAAAAAGCACAGGACCAAATGGCGTCAGTGCAGAGTTCTATCAGACCTTCATAGAAGACCTAACACCAATACTCTTCAAACTATTCCACAAAATAGAAACAGAAGGAACTCTACTCAACTTGTTCTATGAAGCCACAATTACGCTGATACCAAAACCACACAAAGATCCAACAAAGAAAGAGAACTTCAGGTCAATTTCTCTTATGAATATTGATGCAAAAATACTTAATAAAGTTCTTGCCAACCGAATCCAAGAGCACATCAAAACGATCATCCACCATGATCCAGTAGGCTTCATCCCAGGGATGCAGGGATGGTTCAATATAAGGAAATCTATCAATGCTATCCACTACATAAACAAACTCAAAGAAAAAAAAAACATATGATCATCTCATTAGATGCAGAGAAAGCATTTGACAAAATTCAGCATCCTTTCATGCTAAAAGTCTTGGAAAGAACAGGAATTCAAGGCCCATACCTAAACATCCTTAAAGCAATATACAGCAAACAGGTAGCCAACATCAAACTAAATGGGGAGAAACTTGAAGCAATCCCACTAAAATCAGGGACTAGACAAGGCTGTCCTCTCTCTCCATATCTTTTCAATATAGTACTTGAAGTTCTAGCTAGAGCAATTAGACAAAATAAGGAAGTCAAGGGAATACAAATTGGAAAAGAAGAAGTGAAATTATCATTATTTGCAGATGACATGATAGTCTACTTAAGTGACCCGAAAACCTCCACCAGAGAACACTTCAGCAAAGTGGCTGGTTATAAAATCAACTCAAGCAAATCAGTTGCCTTCCTATACTCAAAGGATAAGCAGGCTGAGAAAGAAGTTAGGGAAATGACACCCTTAAAAATAGCTACAAACAATATAAAGTATCTTGGTGTGACTCTAACCAAACAAGTGAAAGATCTATATGACAAGAACTTCAGGTCTCTGAAGAAGGAAATCAAAGAAGACCTCAGAAAATGGAAAAATCTGCCATGCTCGTGGATTGAAAGGATTAATATAGTTAAAATGGCCATCTTGCCAAAAGCTATCTACAGATTCAATGCAATCCGCATCAAAATCCCAACTCAGTTCTTCACAGAGTTATAAAAAGCAATTCTCAAATTCATCTGGAATAACAAGAAACCCAGGATAGCTAAAACTATTCTCAACAACAAAAGAAATTCTGGGGGAATCAGTATCCCTTACTTCAAGCAATACTACAGAGCAATAGTGTTAAAAACTGCATGGTATTGGCACAGTAACAGACAAGTGGACCAATGGAATAGAATTGAAGATCCAGAAATGAATCCACACACCTATGGTCACTTGATCTTCAACAAAGGAGCCAAAACCTCCAGTTGAAAAAAGATAGCCTTTTCAACAAATGGTGCTGGATCAATTGGGGATCAGCATGCAAAAGAATGCGAATTGATCCATTCTTATCTCTATGTGCTTAACTTCACTCCAAGTGGATCAAGGACCTCCATGTAAAACCAGACACAATGAAACTAATAGAAAAGAAACTGGGGAAGACCCTTGAGGACATGGGCACAGGAGAAAAGTTCCTGAACAGATCACCAATAGCTTATGCTTTAAGATCAAGAATTGACAAATGGGACCTCATAAAATTACAAAGTTTCTGTAAGGCAAAGGACACTGTTAAAAGGACAAAACGGCAACCATCAAATTGGGAAAGGATATTCACCAACTCTACATCTGATAGAGGGCTAATATGCAATATATACAAAGAACTCAAGAAGTTAGACCCCAGGGAACCAAATAACCCTATTAAAAATGGGGTACAGATCTAAACAAAGAATTTTCACCTGAAGAAATTCGGATGGCCGAGAGGCACCTTAGGAATTGCTCAACATCATTAGTTATTAGGGAAATGCAGATCAAAACAACCCTGAGATTTCACCTTACACTAGTCAGAATGGCTAAGGTCAAAAACTCAGGAGACAGCAGGTGTTGGCGAGGATGTGGAGAAAGAGGAACACTCCTCCACTGCTTGTGGGGCTGTAAGATGGTACAACCACTTTGGAAATCATTCTGGAGGTTCCTCAGAAAACTGGACATGACCCTTTGGAGGACCGTGCTATACTTCTCCAGGGCATATACCCAAAGGATTCTCTGGCATTCAATAAAGACACATGCTCCATTATGTTCATAGCAGCCTTATTTATAACAGCCAGAACCTGGAAAGAACCCAGATGCCCCTCAAAGGAGGAATGGATACAGAAAATGTGGTATATTTATACAATGGAATACTACTCAGCAATTAGAAACAACGAATTCACAAAATTTTTAGGCAAATGGTTTGATCTGGAAAATATCATCCTAAGTGAGGTAACCCAATCACAAAAAGTACACATGGAATGCAATCTCTGATAAGTGGATATTCATTAGCCCATAAGCCCTGTATACCCAAGGCACAAATCGCATAACAAATGACTCCCATGAAGAAGTATGGAGAGGGTCCTAATCCTGGAGAGGATTGATCTAGCATTGGAGGGGAATATAAGGACAGAGAAAAAGGAGGGAGGTGATTGGAGAAGGGATGGAGAGAAGAAGGTTTATGGGACATATGGGGAGGGGGATCTGGGAAAGGGGAAATCATTTGGAATGTAAACAAAGAATATAGAAAATAAAAATATTTTAAAAAAGGGAAATGAAATGATAGAATGATAGAATTGGTGCAAACAATAGCCCTTCCCTCTTCCACTTTAGTCTATGAGGGAGAAATATGCTGTGATCATACAGGTAGCTTGTGGAGTTAATATAAATCCAGAATCTAGAACATTTATAACCTTTTAAAAAGGCAACATTTGAATGATTTTGTTGTTTTATAAAAGCTTGTTGATGATGAACATTGTATAGAAAAAGAAATGTGAAATATTAGAGCAAAGCTAAAAACCTTTGTGAATGGCAGCTCATATTCACATGCAGAAAGATGATCCTAATACATTTGAATGTCCATGCCATATTTTCTTTATATAGTCAAGTTTCATGACTAAAAGTCTGTTTTTACATCATTCTTTATACATGAGTTACATAACTTCTCATGTCAATGGATGAAAATTAAATAGTTCCATGCTAGAAGGAACCTATAGTTATGACAGTAGCTCACAAGTATATCATAACATTTATATTTTATAAAGTTGCTCTGCAGGTATATTTCAAAGCTGATCTGTAATGAGACAATCTTTTCAATAAAGAAAGAAATCAAAGAGTTTTTACAATTTAATGAAAATGAAGGCACAACATACCCAAATCTTTGGGACACAATGAAAGCAGTGCTAAGAGGAAAACTCATAGCCCTGAGTGCCTCCAAAAAGAAACAGGAGAGAGCATACACTAGCAACTTAATGGCACACGTGAAAGCTCTGGAACAAAAAGAAGCTAATTCACCGAGGAGGAGAAGAAGACAGGAAATCATCAAACTCAGGGCTGAAATCAATCAAGTGGAAACAAAGTGAACCATACAAAGAATCAACAAATCCAGGAGCTGGTTCTTTGAGAAAATCAACAAGATAGATAAACCCTTAGCCAGACTGACCAAAGGGCAGAGAGACAGTATAAAAATTAACAAAATTGGAAATGAAAACGGGGATATAACAACAGAAACGAAGGAAATTCAAAAAATCATCAGATCCTACTACAAAAGCCTATATTCAACACAACTGGAGAATCTGGAGGAAATGGACAATTTCCTAGAGAGATACCAAACACCAAAATTAAATCATGATCAAATAGATCATCTAAACAGTTCCATAACCCCTAAAGAAATAAAAAGGGTCATAGAATGTCTCCCAACCAAAAAAGCATGGGACCAGATAGTTTTAGTGCAGAATTCTATCAAACCTTCAAAGAAGACCTAACACCAATACTCTTCAAATTATTCCACAAAATAGAAACAGAAGGAACACTACCCAATTCGTTCTACGAAGCCACAGTTACGCTGATACCAAAACCACACAAAGATCCAACAAAGAAAGAGAACTTCAGAGCAATTTCCCTTGTGAACATTGATGCAAAAATACTCAATAAAATTCTTCCCAACCAAATCTTCCCTAAGAACTCATCAGAATGATCATTCACCATGATCAAGTAAGCTTCATCCCAGGGATGCAGGAATGGTTCGATATATGGAAACCTATCCATGCATTCCACTACATAAACAAACTCAAAGAAAAAAAGCCACATGGTCATTTCATTAGATGCTGAAAAAGTATTTGACAAAATTCAAGATCCTTTCATGCTAAAAGTTTGGAAAGAACAGGAATTCAAGGCCCATACCTAAACATCGTAAAAGCAATATACAGCAAACTGGTAGCCAACATCAAACTAAATGGAGAGAATCTTGAAGCAATCCCACTAAAATCAGGGACTAGGAAAGGCTTCCCCCTCTCTCCATACCTTTTCAATACAGTACTTGAGGTACTAGCTAGAGCAATTAGAAAACATAAGGAGGTCAAATGCATACAAATTGGAAAGGAGGAAGTTAAACTATCACTATTTGCAGATGATATGATAGTACACTTAAGTGACTCAAAATACTCCACAACCAACTTCAGCAAAGTGGCTGGTTATAAAGTCAACTCAAGCAAATCAGTAGCCTTCCTATAGTCAAAGGATAAGCAGGCTGAGAAAGAAATGATGGAAATGACACCCTTCACAATAACCACAACAATATAAAGTATCTTGGTTTGACTCTAACCATATAAGTGAAAGATCTGTATGTCAAGAACTTCAGGTCTTTGAAGAAGGAAATCAAAGTAGTCCTCGGAAAAATGGAAAAAGCTTCCATGCTCGTGGATTGGTAGTATTAATATAGTTAAAATGGACATCTTGCCAAAAGCAATCTACAGATTCAAAGCAATCCCCATCAAAATCCCAACTCAGTTCTTCACAGAGTTAGAAAGAGCAATTTTCAAATTCATCTGGAATAACAAAAAACCCAGAATAGTAAAACTATTCTCAACAATAAAAGAACTTCTGGGGGAATCACTATCCCAAACTTCAAGCAATACTACAGAGAAATAGTGTTAAAAACTGCATGGTATTGGCACAGTGACAGACAAGTGGATAAGTGGAATAGGATTGAAGACCCACAAATGAACCCACACACCTATGGTCCCTTGATCGTCGACAAAGGAGCTCAAAACATCCACTGGAAAAAAGCTAGCCTTTTCAACAAATGGTGCCAGTGCAATTGGAGGTCAGCATGCAGAGGAATGCAAGTTGATCCATTCTTATCTCCTTGTACTAAGCTCAACTCCAAGTGGATCAAGGACCTGCACATAAAACCAGCCACACTGAAACTAATAGAAAAGAAACTGGGGAAGACCCTTTAGGACATGGGCACAGGGAGAAAGTTCCTGAACAGAACACCAATAGCTTATGCTCTAAGATCAAGAATTGACAAATGGGACCTCATAAAATTACAAAGTTTCTGTATGGCAAAAAAACACGTCAAAAGCACAAAATTGAAACCAACAAATTTGGAAAATATCTTCACCAACCCTACATCCGACAGAGGTCTAATATCCAATATATATATAAAGAACTCAAGAAGTTAGACCTCAGAAAACCAAATAATTAAGAAATCCCTATTAAACATAAGAAATCCCTATTAAAAATGGGATACAGAGAGATTGTATGAGCCAGACAACTAGCATTTCAGTTATAAGAGTTTGCTATCAGCTGTGACAAGGGAGCTACAGGTATAAAATTTCATGGCTGCCGAAACAACATGGCTGCCAAAAACAAGACCTGAAACCTTACACCAGCCACTGACAAACCAATGTAGATAGAAAAAAATCTCATGTGGCTTCATCTCAAGGTGAAGAGTTACAGGGAATTAGAGTGACAGATAATCAATTGAGAGAGAGAGATGGGGAGGGAGAGGGAGAGGGAGGAAAGTGGAGGGAGAGGGAGAGGGAGGAGAGGAGAGGGAGAGGGAGGAGAGGAGAGGGAGAGAGAGAGGGAGATGGAGAGGGAGGGGGAGAGGGAGAGGGAGAGGGAGAGGAAGAGGGAGAGAATATTATTCTTCAACAAAACAAACTCCTGATGATTGGTTACACAATAACTAGTAGCCAGCCTTAGAAATATGTACATATAGGCAACACTGAATGATGGAACTAGAAGTTTATATTTGCATACTCATGCATGTGCGCACACGCATGCGTGTGCGTGTGTGTGTGTGTGTGTGTGTGTGTGTGCACACGCGTGCGCACGCGCGTGTGCGTGTGTGTGTGTGTGCACGCGTGCGTGTGTGCGCACGCGCGTGTGTGCGTGTGCGTGTGCGTGTGCGTGTGCGTGTGTGTGTGTGTTAGGCTACTTATATACTTATATGAGGATTAACTGAGGGTGGATTTTGTACCTAAATACCTAAAATGGGTGACAACATATTATGTTAGCAGACTAGAGTAAATAAAAGGGGAAAAGGAAGTCAGATGAGTGCCTATATGTATCTGATTCCTAATCCAACTAGCCTCACACCCCACAGTAAGTTTAGAAAGACATGAATCAGATCAGGCAATGTAAGGAAAACCAATTAAACACATCCAGCTTCATTTCCTTTGCTTGAGTAATAGGGAAATTCTACATATCTGTAAATTGGCACTTGTATTCATTCTGTAAATGGTTCTCTGATAGAGCCACACTAATTGTATGATTTAACTATTTCCAGATACATTCCTTCAATTATGACTCCTGCCATACCTTTTTCCCTCTTCTTTTTTCTAAGTTATCTCCCTTCATCAACACCCATCTGAGTCAGCTGATTTTTATATAATAGAAACGTTCACAGGAATTACTACTTAAAACACTAATGATATTTCAGACAAGAACAAACTAAGGAAATTCGTGACCAAAAGTCTAGCTCTGCATAACTGTTATAGGGTAAAGGAGTCCTTCCTGTTGGTTTTGAGGGGTGTTCTACAAAACAGAATTCCTCTTGTACAGTTCAAACCCTAGCTGGGAAGTCATAAACAGTACAAACCTATTGATATTTTGTTTTACTGACCAGTTAAATGTAGTGATTGTCACCATCTACCTAAGTACTTCACCCCCATTCTATCATTGTGAGAATGTGCTCTATAGAAGTTGACTTATAATGTGAGTGTTAATCTTGATTGCTAACTTGGCTAGACCGAAAATTTCCTGAGATATCCATAAAGCACACATCTTGTATTGTCTTTATGATTATCTCAACACAAAGGCTTTTCTCTATAACTGGATTAATAACTTGATGAAATCTTGGGATGATGGTATTATTGGAAGATGGAGAATCAAAGATACCTGACCTACTTAGAGGGTATAGGTAATGGGCTATTTCTTTCTACTGTGCTATTTTGTTAAATAACTCTCTTACACATATTATCTGCTCCCTCTCTGTTATGCTTATTTTTAGCCATGGGTTAAACACCCAACCACAATGTTTATATCCGCAGGCATAATTCCCTGCCTAATGTGAAAGAGAAGCATTGTAGACAAAGATCACAGACTGAAATTTATGAATTATTTCTGGAAAATAAATCCTTCCAAACGGTTTTTCTGACAAGTTATTGTTTAAATCAACAAAATATCTAGTACTCATTGTATATTCTATTCTGCCTCTAAGAATGGTATGCTATTACAATTGATAGAAACTTAGATAATATACTTTAAAATTTCTGAACTCATATCAGAGTTTTTATAACCTCTCATCATGAAGAAGTCTTTAAGTAGTATGCTAATCATTACGTTGTGTGTTAAAATGGTACACAGGTACATCAACAAATGTATCCTTCCAATACCCTTGGTAATTCTACAGTCAGACAATGCAGATTTTCCTTAAAGATCCTCCCCTCCCCTAGCAATTACTTTTTGCAAATCACGGTGCCTGGGCTTCCATGTATTTCAAACAGTTCCAGAATCAGGCACATCACAAATTTAACAATTTGAAAATTCATTATTTTATATTTATAGGTACTTTTTGCCAGAATGTATGTCTATACATGTGTCTTCCTGATGCTTCAGAAACAATGGGGTATTCAATCCCTGGAATTTCAAGTACTATATTGAATAGATAGGGCGAGTTGGCAGCCTTCTCTGGTCACCAATTTTAGTGGGATTGCTTCAAGTTTCTCTCCATTTAGTTTGATGTTGAATACTGGTTTGCTCTGTATTGCTTTTACTATGTTTAGGTATGGGCCTTAAATTCTTGAGAATTTATAAGACTTTTATCATAAAGGGGTGTTAAATTGTCTAATTTCTATTTATAATGTCAAATTCTTTGACTAGTGAATTAATTCAATTAAACAAGTAATTATGTATTATTGTCTTTTTTTCTAGAGCAAAATTACAATCAAATTGTGCCTAAAGAGAAAGAAACAAATATTGTCCTGCGGTATTTCTGGCACTTCTCTGAGTCAAAGATCAGTATTTTCTTAATGGAATTCCTTCATGGATTTATTCACTGTCTGATATGAGCCACATGGTGGGGAAAATTCTCAGTTTCTTCATACCTTGCTAATTCCCCTGTCATATTTAAAAACAATAAAACTCTGCTAATATTTTAATGATATTGTGTTAGAAAAGGTAGGGAATTAACATGATAGTGAAAGAGTAATGCTCAAACCAAAATGGTATTTATTGTTCATACACTGTTTAGGAAAGTAAAGAATCTTAGGCAAACAAAAAACAAAACAAAACAAAACACAACAAAGAAAAACATCTCTTGTTTCCTTATGTTTTCTAAACTATAAATGTAATGATCTATATAAAAGATCAAGAATTGTGAAAATAAGTATACTATTCTTGTTTCAAAATGGACAGTTACTATCTCCTTAAAGTTTAAATTATTTACAGTGTTTAACTATGTTAAAATCATATAAATTTATAAAACCACCTTAAGTAGTACATCAGATTATGTCTAAATTTAGCATGCCAGAGGGGAGTTTACAATTCAACTTAAGTTTACAAATGAAAGAAGCAAAAAAAGTCAGAATTTATGTGAACTACTAACAACTGAATGATTACTGTAGTAACAGATATAAACTGATCTACAACGAGAGAAACATAGTTGTTGCTTGCTTAAATAAAAATGATTTCTGTGTGACATTTATCACCAAGTTCTGTTTGCACCATAAGAAGAAACTCTTGTAACTATGAATACCAGTAAAAGGACTTGGGTAAATTTGTGATGATAGTCCCTGAGAATTTCATAAACATTCTAAATAGAAATGTGTGAGATATCAAATCGTAGTTTTATTTCTTGTTGGTATGACAAAATATCTTGGAAAAAAAAGAAACTTAAAAAATTTTCTTCTGGCCCACAGTTCAAAACTAGAGTCCATTATGATGGAAATGTCAGAACACTAGGAAGTTGAAACAGCTGGTCTCCATATAGCCATGAGAAAGTAGAGAAATGATTACAAGTTTGTGTTTAGCTGGTTTTCTCCATTTTATACAGTGGAACTTATCCAGTGAGTGATCCTATCTATAGTAAACATGGGTCTTTTCATGTCAATATAATCCATCCCAGGCATCCCCACAGGCAAATCTCTCATAGAGTAGTGGCCATAGTAGTCTATGTGTCTCCATATCTCAGAAACTTGCCAATAGGATTGACCATCACATTATGTAATGGAAAATACCCAACATAAGGATCATTTAAAGATTGATAGAAGGCACTGAGCTGAAGCCAAGTAATAGTGAGATTCTAAGTGTCTGGTTCTTGAATATTCACAGAACTAAAAGTTCATTGTTAAAAATACTCTGGGAGCTTCCTAAGATGCTTGAATCTAGGATACAATATTATAGTTGTCTTTAAAAGCTTATTCATTATAGTTCAATTTATGGATATGTGTATCATATATTTTCAGATCAACAATATGTAAGTTGTAAATTTATATATGTGAACATATAGCATGAAGCAAATCAATAGCACTTGTCATGTATGTGAATTCACTTTCAAAGGGTAAACCAGAAGTGTCTTCCAAAAGGTAAGGCTAGGTAGTGTCACCCTCAGGAAACGCCTAGATATCTCAGGAGATCTCTGCAACTGCAACTGTGGGTATTGGTGGCACAATAGTTCCTCTGTGGAGCTGAGCACAGGGAAGTTGGAGAAACTTGGTTCAAACCACTATAGCTTTCAAGAGCGAGAGGAAGATGATGAAAACTGGGTTTGGAAGGATAGAGGGCTGCACAGCGGTAAGCTAGTAAGTGGAGTTGACAGGAGAATAGCTTTTATTGGGAAGAATACAGAGTAAGATAATTTTACTCTTGGCAACTGAGAATAGGTCTTATTATTTGGGAACTAAAATGACCTAGAATGTGTATACTCTATTCCATTGATGGTTTGTTTAAAGTCAACTTGACACAAGCTAAAGTCACAAGAGAGTATGTAATCTCAATTAAGAAAATGCCTCCAGAAGATTGGGCTATAGGCAAGCTTGTAGGCATTTCTTAATTAGTGATTGATGGAGGTTCCTGCCAATGTGGGTGGGGCAATACCTGGGCTGTTGTTCCAAGGTTCTATAAGAATGATGGCTACATATCTCAAGTGAAAGATTCATCCATGGAGTACAAGCCTGGGGAGTCTTAGGAAGGTGAGAAAATATTGCCAAGCCAACCATTAAGCAATGTTATCAAAAAAGTTCCCTTATATGAAAAGAAAATAATTGCCACTGTGCAGAGATGCCTAATAGACATAAGGCCGTTGTCCAGTTCTGATTCAGCAGTAGCATAAACATGAAGACCACAGTTTCCCCTGACCCCTTATCCTCTCCATGAATATCACTAGTAGTCACCAATAACAAGAACCCACAAAGAGATTGTACCCCAGATCTTTTTCTTGTGATCTCTTCCTCTGCACACACATTCTTTATGGATTTTAGTTTACTGAGTTTATTTCATTTTTAATTTATTAAAAATAGAGTTTTCTCACACAATATAATTTGAATACATTTTTCTCTACTCTTCTCAGTTCCTGCACACTTCCTCTAACATCTGGATCCACTGCCTTCCTGTATCTCATTATAAGAGACTTCTAGGAGATATATGCAAAACATAATAAAATAAAGTATAATAAGATAAAATCCATCATATCAGAGTTGGAAAAACAAGCCAGCAGAAAAAAAAAGATCTCTAAGAGAAGGCACCAGACTCAGAGAACCTCTCTCTCACACACTCAAGAACCCTATAAAAGTACTAAACTGAACGTTCTAGTATCTATCCAGAGGAGCTGATGCAGGGCCCTGTAGGCAATGTGATTGCTGCATCAGTTTCTCTGAGTTCATATGAACTTTGCTTAGCTGTTTTAGACAGCCTTGTTCTCCTGGTGTCTTTTGCCTCTCTGTCTCCTCATTGCTCTGCTTCTTTTTCCACAAGATTCCAGGAGTTCTTAGGGGTGGGAGTGGATTCAATAGAGACATTTCTGTTAGAGCTACATGTTCCAAAGTATCTTTATAAATTTGATGTGTAGTTGTGGGCCTCTGTATTTTTTCCCATCTTCTTCAGGAAGAAGCCTCTCTATACATGAGTACAGGAGAATATAATTAAATCATTTTATTATTGCCTGCTTTCTTTCATTCTTTCTCTTTCTTTTTTCCTTCCTTCCTTTGTTCCTTCCTTCCTTCTTCCTTTCTTCTTCTTTCTTTTTCTTTCAGTCTAGTGTTATTATGTTTTAAGATAGGTCTCTGGGATATTTAGGCTCTGTTTCTTGGTCACACAAGCAGTATCAGGTAAGAGTTCCATCTCATGGAGTGTACCTTAAGCCAAATCAGGCTTTGTTTGGTGTCTCCCACAAGTGTTGTGCCACTATTGTCCTAGCATATTTTAAAGTCATGACATATTATAAATCAAAGATTTTGTGATTAGGTTCATGTTTCTGTTTCTCTGTTGGTAGCCTGGAGAGTACCTTTTCATTGTTACAGACCCTCAAACACAGCGGTTAGGGTTTGATGCAGGCACCAGCTTGACCTCTTTCCCTGCTGCATGGATTTTGTGGGTGCTGTTTTGAGCAATGGGAAATAGCTTTCAGTTTATAAGGATTGACTTGGAAAACAGCCCAGGCTGTTGTGGATTTCCACTGGACCCTTTGGCCAACAACTCAATTGGATGAGACACAGTCATCTGTTGGTAAGAGATGGCCAGTAGGGATTCCATCTTTGCAGACTTTACTAGGATCACCTTAATATTTATAGAGATTTTCCATTGCACTAGGTTTCTATACTACCCCTCAAAAACCCTCCAATTCTAGTTCTCTCTCCCCTCATTCCTGCCCTTAATTTCTTCTACATTCCATCTCTCATTCTTATCATCCACATCAACCCATACCTCCAGCCCTGGTTTCTGTTCACCCAGTAAAAACTATATTTTCTTTCCACACATAAAAACTATTGTTTTTCTGCATCCCATGGATATCCATGTGTCCTTCCTAGTCCCTTCCTTTATGCCTAACCTCTCTAGGTCTATGGACTGTAGACTGATTATCATTTGCATAATGTTTAATATACAAATATAAATTAATACGTACCATATTTATCTTTCTAGATCATGGTTACTTCGAGGTAATTTTTTTCTTGTTCCATCCATTTGCCTGTAAATTTCATGATTGTTTTTACCAGCTGAATAATACTCTATTGTATAAATGTACCACAATTCTGCTGTTCATCCTTCAGTCGATGAAAATCTAAGTTGATTTTAACTCTGGCTATTCTAGAGCAGCAATGAGCATGTTTGAGCAAGTATTCCTGTAGTAGGATAAATTGTTCTAGTATATGCCCTAGAGTAGTATAACTGTATCTTAAGATAGATTATTTTCCATCTTTCTGAGAAACCATCATATTGATTCCCGCTGTGACTGTAGAACTTTGCACTCCAGCCAGCAATAAATGAGTGTTCTCCTTGTTCTATATCGTTGCTATAATGAGTTGTCACTTGTTTTATTGATCTTAGCCAGACAGGTATAAGATGTAATCTCGAAGTTTTGCATTTCCCTGATAGCTAAGGAGACAGTTATATCAGGCTCCTTGCAGCAAGCATTTCTTGGCATCCAACAATAGTGTTGGGGTTTGTTGACTATTTATAGGAATAATCCCCAAGTCTCTGGATGGCCTTTCCGTCAGTCTCTGCTCTACACTTTACCTCCATTATTGCTGCTGTGAGAATTTTCTTCCCTTTCTTAGAAAAACCGAAGCACCCACACTTTGGTCTTCCTTCATCTTCTTTTTTTTTTAATTTTATTCAATATATTTTTTATTTACATTTCAAATGATTTCCCCTTTTCTGGTTCCCCAATCCCCGAAAGTCACATAAGCCCCCTTCTCTCCCTCTGTTCTCCCACCCATCCCTTCCCACTTCCCTGTTCTGGTTTTGTCTTATACTGCTACACTGGATCTTTCCAGAACTAGGGGCCACTCCTCCATTCTTCTTGTACCTCATTTGAAGTGTGGATTATGTTTTGCATATTCCAGTTTTCCAAGCTAATATCCACTTATTAGTGAGTGCATACCATGATTGATCTTTTGAGACTGGGTTACCTCACTTAGTATGATGTTCTCCAGCTCCATCCATTTGCCTAAGAATTTCATGAATTCATTGTTTCTAATGGCTGAATAGTACTCCATTGTGTAGATATACCACATTTTTTGCACCCATTCTTCTGTTGAAGGATACCTGTGTTCTTTCCAGCTTCTGGCTATTATAAATAGGGCTGCTATGAACATAGTGGAACATGTATCCTTATTACATGCTGGGGAATCCTCTGGGTATATGCCCAGGAGTGGTATAGCAGGATCTTTCGGAAGTGACATGCCCAGTTTTCAGAGGAACCGCCAGACTGATTTCCAGAGTGGTTGTACTAATTTGCAACCCCACCAGCAGTGGAGGAGTGTTCCTCTTTCTCCACATCCTCGCCAATATCTGCTGTCTCCTGAGTTTTTAATCTTAGCCATTCTGACTGGTGTAAGGTGAAATCTCAGGGTTGTTTTGATTTGCATTTCCCTGATAACTAGTGGAGTTGAGCATGTTTTAAGATGTTTCTCCACCATCCGAAGTTCTTCAGGTGAGAATTCTTTGTTTAATTCTGTACCCCATTTTTTAATAGGGTTATTTGATTTTCTGGGGTCTAACTTCTTGAGTTCTTTGTATATATTGGATATTAGCCCTCTATCTGATGTAGGGTTGGTGAAGATCTTTTCCCAATTTGTTGGTTGCCGATTTGTCCTTTTGATGGTGTCCTTTGCTTTACAGAAACTTTGTAATTTAATGAGGTCCCATTTGTCAATTCTTGATCTTAGAGCATAAGCTATTGGTGTTCTGTTCAGGAACTTTCCCCCTGTACCGATGTCCTCAAGGGTCTTCCCCAGTTTCTTTTCTATTAGCTTCAGAGTGTCTGGCTTTATATGGAGGTCCTTGATCCATTTGGATTTGAGCTTAGTACAAGGAGACAAGGATGGATCAATTCGCATTCTTCTGCATGCTGACCTCCAGTTGAACCAGCACCATTTGTTGAAAAGGCTATCTTTTTTCCATTGGATGTTTTCAGCCCCTTTGTCGAGGATCAAGTGGCCATAGGTGTGTGGGTTCATTTCTGGATCTTCAATCCTGTTCCATTGATCCGCCTGCCTGTCACCGTATCAATACCATGCAGTTTTTAACACTATTACTTGGTAGTATTGCTTGAGGTCAGGGATACTAATTCCCCCAGAATTTCTTTTGTTGTTGAGAATAGTTTTAGTTATCCTGGATTTTTTGTTATTCCAGATGAATTTGATAATTGCTCTTTCTAATTCTATGAAGAATTGAGTTGGGATTTTGATGGGTATTGTGTGGAATATGTATATTGCTTTTGGCAAAATGGCCATTTTAACTATATTAATCCTGCCGATCCATGAGCATAAGAGGTTTTTCCATTTTTTGAGGTCTTCCTCTATTTCCTTATTCAGAGTCTTGAAGTTCTTGTCATATAGATCTTTCACATGTTTGGTAAGAGTCACCCCAAGGCATTTTATACTGTTTGTGGCTATTATGAAGGGTGTCATTTCCCTAATTTCTTTCTCAGCCTGCTTATCCTTTGAGTATAGGAAGGCTACTGATTTGCTTGAGCTGATTTTATAACCTGCCACTTTGCTGAAGTTGTTTATCAGCTGTAGGAGTTCTCTCGTGGAGTTTTTTGGGTCACTTAGGTAGACTATCATATCATCTGCAAATAATGATTGTTTGACTTCTTCCTTTCCAATTTGTATCCCTTCGACCTCCTTATGTTGTCTAATTGCCCGAGCTAGTACCTCAAGTACAATATTGAAAAGATAAGGAGAAAGTGGGCAGCCCTGTCTAGTCCCTGATTTTAGTGGGATTGCTTCAAGTTTCTCTCCATTTTGTTTGATGTTGGCTACCAGTTTGCTGTATATTGCTTTTATTATGTTTAGATATGGACCTTGAATTCCTGTTCTTTCTAAGACTTTAAGCATGAAAGGATGCTGAATTTTGTCAAATGCTTTTTCAGCATCCAATGAAATGACCATGTGGTTTTTTTCTTTGAGTTTGTTTATATAATGGATTACATTGGTGGATTTCCGTATATTGAACCAACCCTGCATCCCTGGAATAAAGCCTACTTGATCATGGTGGATGATCATTTTTATGTGTTCTTGGATTCGGTTGGCAAGAATTTTATTGAGTATTTTTGCATCGATGTTCATAAGGGAAATTGGTCTGAAGTTCTCTTTCTTTGTTGGATCTTTGTGTGGTTTTGGTATCGGTGTAATTGTGGCTTCATAGAAAGAATTGGGTAGTGTTCCTTCTGTTTCTATTTTGTGGAATAGTTTCAAGAGTATTGGTGTTAGGTCTTCTTTGAAGATCTGATAGAATTCTGCACTGAAGCCATCTGGTCCTGGGCTTTTTTTGGTTGGAAGGCTTTCTATGACCCCTTCTATTTCTTTAGGGGTTATGGGACTGTTTAGATTATCTATTTGGTCCTGATTTAATTGTGGTATTTGGTATCTGTCTAGGAAATTGTCCATTTCCTCCAGATTCTCCAGTTATGTTGAGTATAGGCTTTTGTAGTAGGATCTGATGATTTTTTAATTTCCTCAGTTTCTGTTGTTATATCCCCCTTTTCATTTCTAATTTTGTTAATTTGGATACTTTCTCTCTGCCCTTTTGTCAGTCTGGCTAAGGGTCTATCTATCTTGTTGATTTTCTCAAAAAAACAGCTTCTGGATTCATTGATTCTTTGTATGGTTCTCTTTGTTTCCATTTGACTGATTTCAGCCCTGAGTTTGATGATTTCCTGTCTTCTACTCCTCTTGGGTGAATTGGCTTCTTTTTGTTCCAGGGCTTTTAGGTGTTTCCTTAAGCTGCTAACTTATACACTCTCCATTTTCTCTTTGGAGGCACTCAGGGCTATGAGCTTTCCTCTTAGCACTGCTTTCATTGTGTCCCAAAGATTTGGGTATGTTGTGCCTTCATTTTCATTAAATTCTAAAAAGTCTCTGGTTTCTTTCTTTATTTCTTCTTTGGCCAAGGTGTTATTGAGTAGATTATTGTTCAGCCTCCATGTGTATGTGGGCCTTCTGTTGTTTTTGTAGCCATTGAAGACCACTCTTACTCCATAGTGATCCGACAGAAGGCATGGAATTAGTTCGATCTTTTTATATTTGTTGAGGACTGTCTGGTCGATTTTGGAGAAGATACCATAAGGGAAATTGGTCTGAAGTTCTCTTTCTTTGTTGGATCTTTGTGTGGTTTTGGTATCGGTGTAATTGTGGCTTCATAGAAAGAATTGGGTAGTGTTCCTTCTGTTTCTATTTTGCTGAGAAAAAGGTATATTCTTTTGTTTTAGGGTGGAATGCTCTATAAATATCAGTCAAATCCAATTGGTCAAAAGCTTCAATTAGTTTTATTGTGTCCCTGTTTAGTTTCTGTTTTCCTGATCAGTCCATTGAGGAGAGTGGAGTGTTGAAGTCACCCACAATAATTGTGTTGGGTGAAATGTGTGCTTTGAGCTTTAGTAAAGTTTCTTTTATGAATGAGGGTGCCCTTGCATTTGGCGCATAGATGTTCAGAATTGAAAGTTCTTCTTGGCGGATTTTTCCTTTGACCAGCAAGAAGTGCCCTTCTGTATCTCTTTTGATGACTTTAGGTTGAAAATCAATTTTATCTGATATTAGAATGGCTACTCCGGCTTGTTTCCAGAGACCATTGGCTTGTAAAATTGTCTTCCAGCCTTTTACTCTAAGGTGGTTTTTGTCTTTGACAATGAGGTGTGTTTCCTGTATGCAGCAAAATGTAGGGTCTTGTTTCCTTATCCAGTCTGTTAGTCTATGTCTTTTTATTGGGGAGTTGAGGCCATTGACGTTAAGAGATATTAAGGAGTAGTGATTATTACTTCCTGTCATTTTCCATGTTATTTTTATATTTGAGTGGTTATCTTTTGGGTTTGATGAAAGAAGGTAACTATCTTACTTTTTCCAGGGTGTCGTTTCCCTCCTTAGATTGGAGCTTTCCTCCTATTATTCTTTGTAGAGCTGGGTTTGTAGAAAGATATTGTGTAAATTTGGTTTTGTCATGGAATATCTTTGTTTCTCCATCTATTGTGATTGAGAGTTTTGCTGGGTAGAGTAGTCTTGGCTGACATTTGTGTTCTCTTAGAGTCTGCATGAAATCTGCCCAGGATCTTCTAGCTTTCATGGTCTCTGGTGAGAAGTCTGGTGTGATTCTGATAGGTCCTCCTTTATATGTTACTTTGCCTGTCTCTCTTACTGCCTTTAATATTCTTTCTTTGTTTAGTACATTTGGTGTTTTGATTATTATGTGACGGGAAGTATCTCTGCTTAGGTCCAGTCTGTTTGGAGTTCTGTAGGCTTCTTGTATATTCATGGGCATCTCTCTCTTTAAGTTGGGAAAGTTTTCTTCCATAATTTTGTTGAAGATATTTGCTGGCCCTTTAAGGTATAAATCTTCACTCTCATCTATACCTACAATCCTTAGGTTTGGTCTTCTCATTGTGTCCTGGATTTCCTGGATGTTCTGGGATACAAGCTTTTTGCATTTTGCATTTTCTTTGACTGTTGAGTCAATGGTTTCTATGGTATCTTCAGCATCTGAGATTCTTTCTTCCATCTCTTGTATTCTGTTGTTGATATTTGCATCTATGGCCCCTGATTTCTTCTCAAGGTTTTCTATCTCCAAAGTTGTCTCCCTTTGTGATTCCTTAGTTGTTTCTACTTCTGATTTTAGATCCTGGATGGTTTTGCTTAGCTCCTTCACTTGCTTGTTTGTGTTTTCCTGTAATTCTTTAAGAGACTTTTGTGTTTCCTCTTTCATGAGTTCTGCTGTTTGACTCACTTTCTCCTGCATTTCTTTAAGTTTTGTGTGTGTGTGTGTGTGTGTGTGTGTGTGTGTTTCTTCTTTATTGGCTTCTATCTCTTGAGCCTTATTCTCCTGAATTTCTTTAAGTGATTTTTGTGTTTCCATTAATCAGGTTTCTAGTTTATTCATGTTCCCCTGTATTTCTTTAAGAGATTCATTTATGTCCTTTTTGTGTTCTTCTAGCAGCATCATGAACAGTGATTTTAAATCCAAATCTTGTTTTTCTGGTGTTTTTGCATAATCAGGGCTTGCTGATGTTGGAGAGCTTGGTTCAGATGCTGCTATATTGCCTAGGTTTCTGTAAGTAGCGTTCCTGCGTTTGCCCTTTGACATCTTGCTATTTCTGGTGTTAGTTGGTCTTGTCTCTGGCTGGTATTTGTGCCTCCTGTGAGGCTATATGGCTATTTCTGCAACACTAGATGGCTGGGTTTCCCCTGTTACAGATTGCTAATGCTCTGCCCTCCTCTTGGGTGTCCCTGCAGTCCTAGCGTGCCTTGCCCCAGGTTGTCTGGCAGCCTATCTCCCAACTAAGTTGGTGCACACAAGGCTAGCCTAGCTGCTGAGGCCTTGAGTCTAGGCAAAAGCCTGGCAGGCTAAGGCCCAAGCAAAGTTCCCCTTGGGCTATGAGTGTTAATTGATTCTGTCAGGTGGCCAGGATGGCAGCATGCGTACGCTCCCTGAAAGTGTCCAGAGAGTCTGCTGGGCTAACAACCTCCTGGCTGGGTTGGCATACAGATGGCCCACAGAGCAGCCCAGGGCCTGGGGGTCAGTCCAAGGCCTGTCCATCTTAGACCCCCTGCTATGTTAGCTTCGGGCTATGACTCTTGGCTGACTTTGCCTGCTAGGACTCTCTGGTGTCCTGTCAAAATGGCAGAGTGTGCGCCAGCCAGGCAATCAACCTCCTGGCCTGGTTTGCACACCAATGACCACCTGAACAGCCCAGGGCCTGGGTCCAGGCCAACGCCTGTCGGGCTTAGACCCCTGCGATGTTGGCCTTGGGTTATATTTGCATACCTCAGTCTGTCTGATCACTCTGGTGCCCGAGATCCAAGATGGCAGAGAGACTCTTGTAACTGACTGGTGGGAGGCAGAGTTCTGAGGTGGCTTCTTGGTTCCACTGCTGATGGCCCTTCTGCTGGACCAGCTGCCGCTGCTGCTGCTGCTGCCGCTTCTACTGCTGCCGCCGCCACTGCTGCTCGGTCTTCCTTCTTTTTCAGCTTCATGTGGTCTATGAATTGTATCTTTTTTATTCTGAGATTTTGATTTATCCGTAAGTGATATCATACTTACTGATACAAGAACAGATCATGTGTGTTCTTTTGTGATTGGGTGACGTCACTCAGGATGATATTTTCTAGTTCTATCCATTTGCTTTGAATTTCATGAATTCCTTTTTTTTAATAGCTGAGTAGTACTCCATTGTGTAAATATACTACAGTTTCCGGATTCATTCCTCTATTGAAGGATCTCTGGATTCTTTCCAGGTTGTGACTATTATAAATAAGGCTGCTATGAACAACGTGGAACATGTGTCCTTATTATATGTTGGAACATCTTCTGGGTATTTGCCCAGGAGTGGTATAGCTGGGTGCTAAGGTAGTACAAAGTCTAATTTTCTAAGGAACTGCAAAACTGATTTCCAAAGTGGTTGTACCATCTCGCAATCCCACCAGCAATGGAGGAGTGTTTCTCTTTCTCCACATCCTTGCCATCATCTGCTGTCACCTGATTTTTTTATTTTAGCCATTGTGACTGGTGTGAGGAATTGTTTTGATTTGCATTTCCCTGATAACTGGATGTTGAACATTTCTTTAGGTGCTTCACAACCATTCCAGTTTCCTCAGTTGAGAATTCTCTGTTTAGCTCTGTACCCCATTTTTAATAGGGTTATTTGTTTCTCTGGAGTCTAACTTCCTGAGTTCTTTATATACATTGGATACTAGGCCTCTGTCAGATGTAGGATTGGTAAAGATCTTTTCCCAATCTGTTGGTTGCCATTTTGTCTTATTGACAGAGTCATTTGCCTTACAGAAGCACTGCAATTTTATGAAGTCCCATGTGTCAATTCTTGTTCTTAGAGCATAAGCTATTGGTGTTTTCCCCTGTGCTCATGTGTTCAAGGCTCTTCCCAACTTTCTTCTCTATAAGTTTCAGAGTATATGGTTTTATGTGGAGGTCCTTGATCCACTTGGACTTGCACTTGGGATAAGAATGGGTTGTTTTGCATTTTTCTACATGTTGACCACCAGTTGATTCAGCAACATTTATTAAATATGCTGTCTTTTGTTCCACTGGATGGTCTTAGCTCCTTTATCAAATATCAAATGACCATAGGTATGTGGGTTCATTTCTGGGTCTTCAATTCTATTTTATTGATGTTCCTGCCTGTCTCTGTACCGATACCATACAGTTTTTATCACTCTTGTTCTGTAGTAGAGCTTGATGTCAGGGATGGTGATTCCCCGAGAAGTACTTCTGTTGCTGAGAATAGTTTTCACTATCCTGTTTGTTGTTGTTGTTGTTGTTGTTCCAAATGAATTTGCAGATTGCTCTTTCTAGCTCTATTAAGAATTGATTTGGAATTTTCATGGGGAATGCATTGAATCTGTAGATTGCTTTTGGCAAGATGACCATCTTTATTATATTAATCCTGCTAATTCATGAGAGATCTTTCCAACTTCTGAGATCTTCTTTGATTTCTTTCTTCAGAGTCTTGAAGTTGTTGTCATACAGATCTTTCACTTGCTTGGTTAGAGTCACACCAAGGTATGTAATAATATTTGTGATTGTTATGAAAGGGTATCATTTCCCTAATTTCTTTCTCAGCTTGTTTATCCTTTGAGTATAGGAAGGCTACTGATTTGTTTGAGTTAATTTTATATCCAGCCACTTTGCTGAAGTTGTTTATCAGGATTAGGAGTTCTCTGGTGGAATTTTGGTGGTCATTTATGTAAATGATCATATCATCTGCAAATATTGATATTTTGACTTCTTCCTTACCAATATATATGCATTTGACCTCCTTTTGTTGTCTAATTGCTCTAGCTAGAACTTCAAGTACTATATTGAATAGATAGGGAGAGAGTAGACAGCCTTATCTGGCCCCCGATTTGGGTGGGATTACTTCAAGTTTCTCTCCATTTAGTTTGGTGTTGGCTACTGGTTTGCTGTATATTGCTTTTACTATATTTAGGTATGGGCCTCAAATTCCTGACCTTTCCAAGACTTTAAACATGAAGGGATGCGGAATATTGTCAAATGCTTTTTCAACATCTAGTGAAATTATAATGTGGCTTTTTTTCTTTGAGTTTGTTTATGTAGTGGATTACATTGATGGATTTTCATATTTTGAACCATCCACGCATCCCTGGCCTGAAGTCCACTTGATCATGGTGAATGATCGTTTTGATATATTCTTGGATTCAGTTGGCAAGAATTTTATTGAGTATTTTTGCATCAATGTTCATAAGGGAAAATGTTCTGGAGTTCTCTTTGTTTGGTCTTTTTTCGGCTTAGATATAAGCATTATTGTGGCTTCATATAATTAATTGTGTAGTGTTCCTTGTGTTTCTATTTGGTGGAATAGTTTGAAGAGTTAATGACTACTTCTATTTCCTTAGGGGTTATGGGACTATTTAGATGTTTTTTTCTGATCCGGTTTTAACTTTGGCACCTGGTATGTATCTAGAAAATTGTCCATTTGGTCCAGATTTTCCAATTTTGTTGAGTATAAGCTTTTGTAGTAGGATCTGATGATTTTTTTTAATTTCCTCAGTTTCCACTGTTATGTCTCCCTTTTCATTTCTGATTTTATTAATTAGGGTACAGTCTTTGTTCCCTCTGGTTTGCATGGCTAAGGGTTTATCTATATTGTTGATTTTCTCAAAGAACCAGCTCCTGGTTTTGTTGATTCTTTGTACAGTTCTTTTTGTTTCTATTTGGATGATTTCAGCCCTAATTGTGATGATTTGCTGCTGTCTACTCCTCTTGGGTATATTTTTAGCTTCTTTTTGTTCTGGAGCTTTCAGATATGCTTTAAAGCTGCTAATGTATCCTATCTCCAGCTTCTTTTTGGAGGAACTTAGAGCTTTGAGTTTTTCTTAGGACTGCTTTCAATGTGTCCCATATATTATGGTATGATGTGTCTTCAGTTTCATTAAATTCTAAAACATCTTTTAATTTCTTTCTTTATGTCTTTCTTGACCAAGTTTTCATTGAGTAGAGCATTGTTCAGATTCCGTGTGTGTTTTTTTTGTTGTTGTTTTTGTTTTTTGTTTGTTTTTAGACCAAGCTTAGACTGTGATGATCTGATAGAGAGCATCAAATTATTTCAATATTCTTGTACATGTTGAGGCCTGTTTTGTGATCAATTATATGGTCAGTTTTTGAGAAAGTACCATGAGGTGTTGATAAGAAGGTATATTCTTTTGCTTTAGGATGAAATGTTCTATAAATATCTGTTAAACCCATTTGGTTCATAACTTCTGTTAGTTTCACCACATCTCTGTTTAGTTTCTGTTTCCATGATTAGTCCATTGCTAAGAGTGGAGTATTGAAGTCTCTCACTATTATTGTGTGGGGTTCGATATGTGCTTTGAGCTTTAGTAAAGTTTCTTTTATGAATGTGGGTGCCCTTGCTTTTGGAGCATAGATGTTCAGAATTGAGAGTTCACCTTGATAGATTTTTCCTTTGACCAGTACCAAATGTTCTTCCTTATTTTTTGACAACTTTTGGTTGAAAATAAATTTTATCCATTATATGTATGTCTATTCCAGCTTATTTTGGGAACATTTTCTTTGAAAATTGTTTTCCAACCTTTGACACTGAGGTAGTGACTGTCTTTGTCACTGAGGTCGGTTTCTTGTATGCAGCAAAGTTTTGGGTCCTATTTATGTATCCAGCCTGTAATCTATGTCTTTTTATTGGAGACTTGAGTCCATTGTTGTTAAGAGATAGTAAAGAAAAGTGATTATTACTTCCTTCTATTTTTGTTGTTAAAGGTAGAATTATGTCTGTGTGGCTATCTTCTTTTGGGTTTGTTGAAACATTATCTTCATGCATTTTCTAGGGTGTTGTTTCCCTCCTTGTGTTGATATTTTCTACCTATTATGGTTTCTACCTGTGAGATGGATATTCTAACAATGGCTGCCAGCATACTGGTGACAACCTGGCAATGTTTACACTACATGCCTGGATGTGCCTGCAAGTCCTTGAAGTGCCCATATGGTGCTGAACCCTGCAAGTATGGGTGAAGAGATGTTGATCTTCAGGATACAATGGGTCCAAAAGTATGTGATATCAGGGAAGCATGGCAACATTAGCAATAGTATCAACGAGGATATGTGCTCATACCAAGAAGAAGCAATGGTGGGCATGCAAAGCAAAATTGCCTTTCCCTCACATTTTATTCATTGTTTATTCACCAAAACAGTATAGGTTATTGTAATTGCTCATAGTTACCCACAAGAGCTAGATGGTAAGACCTCACTAGTGAAGACAACAGGGACTTTCAATATAGAACACAGAAATCAAGCTGGAACTAAGCTGAAATATTCTTCCTTGTGGTCCTGGTAATTATATTTTTAGAAGGTACTATAAAAGCTCTTAGGGTATAAAGTCACCAATGTTCTTGCTCAAATGTGACCCTATGTGCTATAATTTTCACATGCCAGTCAAGTACACTTTGGTGCAATAAGGACAGGATTACTATGTAGGCAAGTCGTTCACTTGATTGGATCTGAGGCCTTCTCCATGACAATGATCACAAGCCTGGTACTGTCAACCAGTTCAAAACCCCGTTGCTGGGAAGGTCACAGACCCTAGTGGAAAATGTACTATCATGTTTTGTTTAAAAGATTTGTAGCCACACTCACTCTTAAACATTTATTCATATACTCAAGACAGTGCTGCCTCCTCCCTGGGTCAGAGGGCACAGTAGTTGATGTAGATACTTTCAGCTGACCAATGGGATAAGAATAAGTGACTGTTACATATTCAGTGCTAAATGATGAAACATCTAACACACACACACACACACACACACACATACACACACACACACACACATACACACACACACACACACATACACACACACACATACACACACACACATACACACACACACATACACACACACACTCATACACACACACACACACACACACACACACATACACACACACACACACACTACCTCTTAAGGCCCAGGGAACATGAAATGCAATCAAAACAGATGTGTCTTTTTATATAGCACAGGTTCCATTAAGTAAAATGTCTAGAGCAGTACAAGCTAGTTACATGGTATTTTCCTTTTTAATAAAATCTGCTCTGATTTCCACATTATCTATATTAGTTTTCAATGTCTCCCACAGTGAGTCAGAGTTGTCATTCAAAAATCAGCAAGGCTAAATGCTAAAACAGCAAATCCAATTTAAGATTAACTTCCAATTAAGTAATCCTTGTGACAAAATGCCCAGTGGATACACATAAATTACTTGAATGGTCTTACTGCTGACCTGATCTGTTCTTTTCAGAAATGTGAATGAAAGATTCCAGAGCCAACTTGATGAAAGCATCTAGAGTAATTTGTGGAGTTACACACCCACAACTCCAGAATTCTGTTGGCAGAGGCTGATGATTGCCAAAAGTTTGATACCAGTCTGCTATATATACTGAGAGTTGAGCTAGCCTGAATTTCAAATAGAGACCCTGTCTCGAAGAACAGAACAACACAGATGCTGCATTTCTTCCTGCCGCTCTGTAGATTGCTCCGCTTAGCCCATTTTATTTTCACTCTAGCCTCTCTTGAGAGGGATTGAGTGCTGCTATCTTTTAAAAGCACAAGATGTAATGAAGGAAAGCAATTCTAAAAGCCATCCATCCTGTGGAAGTTACTTGCATAGGAAAGGCACAAGCATAAATGCCTTTGTCAGCTGTATAGGTTTTATTTCTCTTAGATTTCCAAATAAACATAGCTGCAAGAAAATCGAGTGCCTTGGCTAGAATGGTGATTTTTTTCAGTCTTTCCACTCATTTTAAAGACTGAAATATTGTGGTCTTGCTTTGTATAGCTCCTTGAAATTTCTACAATGTCATCTGGAAATTTTGAGCTGCTTAATCTTTCTCCCAAAGTCTTCCGACGTGAGCGAATTTCCATCACTGATTTTAGTTTAACCAGCCGGACAGAGCTCTCTAGTGACTCGGGTCAGTGGGAGCTCCAGCACTCTGCTTTTGACACAGCAAGTAAGTCAAACTTGAGATTGCTGTATTTGACATGTTAAGTTATCCCTGTACTTGCTTAATAGAAAATGTGTAATACGTAACTGTTGATGTCATCTAAATTGTAGTCATGCAACTAATGCCTAATTTAGTTTCTTCTATTTCTTTTTTCTGCATAGAATAAGAGCAGATTTTACAAAGGATAGAAGGATGTGTATGGAGACCTGCTTAAGAGTGCACTTAGAAAAAATTAAACAGGATATATAATCTTTGCTCTCTGGATACTCTGGCATATAAATTCTTAATTCTCTCTGATAGAATCAAGGATTTATACTTAAGCTGAAAACCTTGAGAAACAGCATCTTTCATGCAATTCTTTAATCTCTGGATCAGTTCACAATTACATAAAGGATGTTGTATTCTATACTCTCTTTAAGAATGGATGACTACTCATGTAGGTTTTGATTTATTATATAGAATAAGTGCATCGAGATTGACAGAAGCCAGAAAGGAAAATAAACCAAGGACATGCGGAATTGTTTACACAGAAGCTCACAGGTTTTTATTTTTTTTAACCTTGGTCCAACATTTTGAGAGAATTTTGCCCATACAGTCTGTATTCTAAATGTTTGAGACTCTAATATAATTATATCATTATCCAATCCTTTGATTCTATCCAAACCTTCTCATAGGCCCTCTCTACTCTCCTTCAAAATCATGACCTCTCTTGTCACTGTTATTGCATCTTGATTATCTAGCACCAAACGGTCCACCCTGAAAATATGTATGTATGTATGTATGTATGTATGTATGTATGTATGTATGAAGAGGACTGCAACCCCATTAGAAGAATAATATCAATTAACTGGACTACCCAGAGATCCAAGGAACTAAGCCACCATCCGAAGAGGATACATTGAAGGAGCCATCACTCCAGATACATATGTAGCAGAGGATAGCCATCAATGGGAAGGGAGTCCCTTGGTTATGTGGAGGCTTGATGCCCCAGCTTAGGGGATGCTAGAGGAGTGAGGCGAGAGTGGGTGGGTAGAGGAGCACCCTCATAGAAGCAGAAAGGAGGAAGGATGGGATAGGCAGTTTGTGGAGATGTAACTGAAAAGGGGCATATCATTTGAAATATAAATGAATAAAATTATTAATAAAAATAGACAAATACAAATAAATAAAAACAATACTTTTTTCTCCCATAAAACTAATCATCTTTAATGTTTTGAATTAGTTTATTATTCATCTATCATTCATCATTTTTTCTTGAAGATAGTGATATCTATAAGTTACATGGTTTTTCAATTGCTGGCTACTATAGAAATGGAAAAATTTCTCAGACTGTGAGCGTAACTGGGCATAGTTTTAAGGAATGTCCACTTCTCTTTTTTTTTCAGCGCTCCTGAAGTACTTACACTGACCCAATGCTTGAAATTTAAACCTTTACTAGATCCTTGATGTTTCTGATTAGTAAATATCAGAGACTTCGGTTTATCTTTTTATTATTATTATTATTATTATCATCATCATCATCATCATCATCATCATCATCATTATTAGCAATTGCTATTAATAGCTATTACTTTCCTTTACAACATATATATATATATATATATATATATATATATATATATATATATATATATCACACTTACAGAATGACACTATAACTATAAAATATGGGTATGCATCTTATATTGAGACAACATGATGACAACAGATATCAAAATTATAGTAACTGAGTTGATATTTAGACACAATATATATATATATAATATATATAGATATTTATATAAATGGTCCACATTAGAAATAGTAACATTCAGATATATTTCAAGGAATTAAGCATAATTTAGTCTTTCATTTACTTTTTGGCTTCTGAAAGAGATGTGTTCCAGGGCTAGTAATTTAACATGCAGTGTGAAAAAGTACAATTTTAAGCAGGGTGTGCATAATATACATCACTTAGCTGGTATTTGTTTTATAAAAATTAAATGGTTGAAAGTTTTTGAATCCCTATAGCTTGCTCATTCTCCCAGCACCTTTAAGGAAGATGAGGGAGAATCACAGAAAATTTGAAGTCATCCTAAGCTACTTAGTAAAATTCAGTTTCACAATGGATTTTCTGTCAGGGACATTTTACCCTATCCCTGTGGTTTTCTAGCAGATTAAAGTATACTTAAGAAAGAAATCATTAAGCATCACTGATTCCTGTTAATTTCATTAACTTAAACTAGAATTCCATGCATGTACAATAACAGAACTTTAGTACATAGGCTATTTCCCAAAATTATTCAAGAAGAACTTTAGTTATATGACTTACAAATACATTTGTGACTTTGAAGAAGTAGCATAGATATTTTAAAGGTCAGAAGTTTTCTGTGGTTACCACGGGATGTCTATTACATTATTCAAGGCTGTGATCATCCAGCTTAGTGATTTTCCTTATCTATGGAATGTCTAGATTAAGTTAATTTCAAAATCTCCTAAGCCTGGATAAAAGTTTTACCATCATAATACTGATGAATATCATTAATTAAAATGCAAACATAAAGATGTGTATCAAAGACCTTTGTTTACCGTATGAAAATGAAATGTAAAATGTATTCTTAAAGCTTTTTACACATCATTTTTGTGAATCCTAATACTCCAGCTCAATACTACTGAAGCACCAGCTAGCCAATGAATAACTTCCCCAGCACTATGGTGATAGTAAGAAGAATAATGAAAAAGATAATCCTTTGTAATTGCTTAGCCAGATAGTTGGCATTCTAATCTAACTTCTCATAATGCTATGAAGTGTGCATATTAAATATTACTATAATCAACTATCATATTTCAACATAGATTTACATTTTGTTAATTTGATCATTGTCATATGTGGCTTAGACTTCATAAAGTGTCCTTTTTGTAACTAATTCTAGTTTTAATATATTTAGAGAAAAACACTGAGGTCATTTCCCCCTTGATATCAAATATATGCTACTTTTTCTTATATCAATTTTCAACTCTCCTAGACTAATTATATAAAGAAGAATTTAATTTATAATAAAACTAACTACCTAGAATTAGTGCAAAATCACAGATTTGAAGTTTTGGTTTCCTAAGAGTTCTTGCATTTCAGGAGGCAAATACTGAATCCTCAAATTAATTATAATTTTATCTATATTGGTACAAAATGAGAGTTCTTATATTCCTCTTCCAAAATTTTAATATGTTCTAGAAGGACTCAAATAATTTGTTAAAGATACTTTTATTATTCTTTATTATTGAAAATAAGAATGGATAGATTATAGGATGAGATGTTGTAAGACCTATATCATGATCCTTAGTCTTCATGGAGTTAAAATATGTTACCCCAACCTAGCATGTGAGTAAATTTTCTCACTAAGAAGTTCCTGCTTTTCTAGATATTTCATTGTATATATTTTACTTTCCCAAAACTACAGCTCCTACTCTCTCCACAATTGCTGAAAGTTTTTGATTTTGGCTGCCTTGGGTTCTAGAAAGCAGCCCCTACC
Organism: Apodemus sylvaticus; assembly: GCF_947179515.1. Lineage (NCBI taxonomy): Eukaryota > Metazoa > Chordata > Mammalia > Rodentia > Muridae > Apodemus > Apodemus sylvaticus. Next base: position 93,140,947 of record NC_067476.1, on the reverse strand, counting down.
TCGAAGCTGTCTAAGGGCATAATGATAGCTCTGGAAGGCAGCATGCTACTCCTCAGGACACATTGATGAGTTACATGCCAGAAACCTGGGACAAGGTCAAAATATAACTCTTCGATTGTATCAAAGTTTTGAAGAATATACAGACATGAATCTAAAGTATGGACTCCAATCTATGATCATTGAATAGAAACTGTACATTCAAGTAACGGAAACTCAGAAAAAAATGTCTGACTTAAGACATTAAGTGCCACTGCATGAACTTTTTGTTCAGATAGAAGTATTCAGCAGTTCTAACTCCCTGAGATCCTTAGAGCAGCACTTATGTTTCTATTGAATCTGTGCCTGATTTTGTGTTCTCTCAGACACAGCATTGCTCTTGGACAGCATTCACCAATATTAACAGTTCATAGTCATCATCTGAACATTTTGGGATCAGATTTTAGAGCACATAATGCATGTTCTCTGGAAGAACTTAGAAATTGGCCTCCTTTTATTATATTTAGCTACTCAAAAGTCTGAAAATAGTTGTTATGGTAGCAGGTATAATAGGCTAAGTAGGAAGAACTATCTGCAATAATATTTAAATAATAGATCATTTTCTCTAGATTATTTTTGATGGTAATAGATATACTCAGCTATAGTCCTTTGGCTATTAAGTTTTTATATAAACACATAAATGATTTACAGATATCCATTGAGACATTAGCCAGAGAGCATTTCTATTATCTATTTACACGTTAACTACAGAGAGACTCATATTTTACAAGCCATTATGCCATACTTAGATTTTATTTTTCATTTTTTGTTAAATGTCTTCCATCAAAGAATAAAATTTCATCATATCAGAGGTATGGACTACGTCTGTTTTCCAGGGAGAAATCAACAGAAAAATAGAACTGAAATAAACCAAATTATTTGCAATTAATATGACTTTAAAACACTATGTCAACAGATAAAACCCTTCACTTCCTCTGCATTTTAAAATCCAACACGTCTCCTAATGGCTCTCCCATAGCTCTTAAACCCATTCTCTCCTAAGAGCAATCTTAGCTTATATAATATGCATATTCTGGGTGCTGTGGCAAAATAAATTGTTAATGCCAAAGTGATGCTGTGAATGTAAAGTGAAATGAACTCCCAACATCAATTTGTTAAATGCCTGAAGAAAATATTCTGCTGAGAATTGAATTGAATGCATCCATTCAGAGTGATAAGATAATATGTTCTTTCCCGGTAGCTGCAACCAAGTGCTGCAGGAAGTTCTGGCCATTATATTATGGTATATTACCTGAGTGAAGTTCAATAGATTGTACAGAGATAAATACAGATAACTATATAGATATGCATATAGATATAGCTACAGACAAAAAAAATAGAGGCACATACACACGGACAAGACATGGCTCAGTGAGTAACAGTCCATGCTACGTAAGCACTGGGACTGAATTTGAATCCTTAAAATCATATTAGGCCAGCCAGAGTAGCACTTGTGTGTAATTCCAGTGCTCTTGTGGAAAAATGAGAGTTGGGACAGAATTCTCAAAGACTGACACCCAGTTATCTTTGAATGCACAAGTGCAAAACAAAAGACCTTATATTAAAATGGAGTCAAGGACTGATAATCATCTTAGTTGCCTGTTGACCTCCACACGTAAGCTTTGGAACAACTCACAATTATACATTAATATCCGCACACAAAAGCACAAAGAGAGATTAAATGTGTAGATGCAGAGATATTTTCCTTCAAGCATTGTCTCAGGTCTTATTTGCCTCTTGACAAGATTTTTGTAAATGAGGCACATTTTGGTTATTTCATGTATCAGTGAAAGAAACAAAAGCAGATTCATGATAAATGTTATGGTGGAAATCTTCGGATGCCATAATCTAGCCACACCCTTGCTTCATAAGGCCTTTTCCTGGAAACAAGAATAAGAAACTCTCTAAAGCATTAGGTGTGTTCTCATATATAGTATAGAGTTCAAATGTACTGAGAGTGATTTATAATTGCTATAAGTGGAATAAGTTCCAAGATGTCTCTTAAATGTAAAAGGTTTAAGAACATTTGTAGCCAATCAGTCTCCTTTTCATCCCAGTGCATGTTCTAAGTGGGTTATAATATAATAGAATACAGCTATACTTTGTGATTACTCAGTCTCCTCAGACAGCAATATTTACTTAGAACTGAAATTATACACAACTATTCAGGAATATGAGAATATAGCCTAATCGGGATGAGTTTAAATGAATAAAATTTGACATTATGTTCCAAATGGTTTTCAAATCATAAGCAATCTTTCATACATTCCACATTGAATTTTTGTTTCATAAAACCATAAATGAGCACTGTAATATTAGGAAAGTTTAAGACAGAATATTTTAGTCAGAGATATCTGGATAGCTCAGGATTGATCCTGAGGTGGCCCATATCTTTGATTCATATTTTGATGTTATCTGAAGAAAAATTACTGATAGGTCTTAGGATGTTTCTTTTTCTCCTAGAGTTATTAGTCCTAGTGCTTAATATCATTGTCATTTAGATGGGTCTTTTGTACACAAATTTAGAATCTTATTAAGAAGAATGGAAAACAAGTAGAAAGTTTGCAAAGACAAACTGCAAATGGCAAACAACCAATTAGATGGCTGAATTATAATGTTAGAATGCCTTAATATTATGCCATCTGTGTGCTGTGCTCCCAGTCCCTCTGTCTGTTTCTCTCTCCATGGATATTTGTCTTTTATCTTTTCAGACTATAATTACAAAATTTCCTTCTTCCCTTCACACCTCTCCCACATACCCTCCCTGCTCTTTTTCAAATTCACACTTTTCTCTATTAATTATTGTTACATGCACGTGCGTGTTTGGGCAGGAACACACACACACACACACGCATGCACGCACATGCACACACACAAACTTCTAAACATGAATTTATATTTATAAATTCCACCCTACTCATTTATAATGTTACTTTGACTTCTATATTTTCAGGGTTGATCAATCTATATTGCATAAACAATTGGATGCTTTTGCCTAAACAAACAAAACTACTATAGACATGCTAATGTAGATAAGGGAAATCTCAGAAGGTCTCAGTCCACACAAGAACTACAGGCAACTAATGAATACTGAGAGGAAAAATAGTCTTTCTTGGTTATAAAATATATCATCTAAATTAATGAAGATTGTTATGATCAGAAGACAATGGCTTCTGTCACATCAGCTCCAGGGGCCATTGCTGTTACAGTGATATCTATAGTAAACTAAGATATATTTCCTAGCTCATTTCACTCACAGGACTTCTCCACAGTCCTATTTACTACTGTAGTCTGTCACAGTAATAAGAAAAGTGCACCAACAGAAGATAATGGCTAATGTTTCTACTCATATTCTTCCCTCGACTTGCATCATTTATGTAGATATTAAACCAAAAAATTAAACTGTCAACCACTTTTAGGAAGGAAGAGTGGAGACAGAAGAATAGAAAATAATTTATATTCAAGGAATTATTTAAATTAATATTCATAAAAAGCCTTAGTCCTATAATGTAAAAGCCAAAGAATTGTTTTGAAAATTTTCTGATTTATATTTATCCTGATTTATATTTATCATAAGATGGATGAGTAATTATCTTTATGATAATACTTTTTATTTTAAGCATGCCAGTTTTGCGACTGGTCAGCATAAAAGAAATAAAAGTCTATATTTAACTTTAAATGGACATATTTAGATACAGGTTACTGAAATGAAATACAATGTACCAAAAATGTTTTATTTAATTGGCAATGGCCAAAGCAACTTAAAAAGTAGAAAAGAATAACACTATCTTTCATTTATATGCTCGGTATTTCATTACAGTCTTACAGAGTAAAATAGGATTCTTTAGAGGGTACTAAAGCTTAAAAATAATGTTTTGAAGTCTTTGGGGTATTTTTTACTACGTTTTTTTAAAACAAACATTAAGTAAGTGCCTGGTTCTCTTTTGACTCTAAATGTTGAACTCGTAGTTTATGAAATTGTAACAACACATCCATAAACCAAAGCAATGTATTAAACATGATTTCACAGTGAGACAAATGATCTTAACTGTCAAGAAAAGTAGCATAAAATAATATTTTTTCAGCCTTACCAATTTTCTCTTGTTTTCATCTTGTTTCAATTGTGATAAAGAACATAATCAACAACAATGTGGGGAGGAAAGTATACATTTGATTTACATGTCCTGATTATAGTCTGTCAATTAGAGAAGCCAAAGGAAGAACTAAAGCAAAGCAGGAACTGAGGCAGATACCATGGAGTCAGGGTGCTGCTCACTGGCTTGCTCTCTATTGCATGCCCTTGTCATTATACTGTTCTTTCTGACAGCTAACCACTAGCCGAGGAATAACACAGTAAGGGAATCAATATTCAAAGAAAAAATGTTTTTTTTCAACTCTTGCATTCTGGATAGACACACCTGGCCTTTGAAAATTCAGAGCAATCTTTAAAAGTTAGTCAAATATTTTATCAGGATTATTTATATGATTTTTTAACTAAGAATAGTCAGGCTTGAAAATACACATACAAATAACATTATACAGGCTGAGCAGGTAATATTTAGGGATAGATACAGACATAGATATAGACATAGATATAGACATATATTAAATTGGATATATATACAAATATATTTAATGGTTTAACAAGAATTAAATTTTATAAGGTGCCCATGATTTTGAAAGGAAAGCTGTATACGAGGATTTGGAGGGAGCAAAGAAAGAGGGGAAATATTATCATTATATTATATAATCTCAAAAGGAAGGTACATTAGGTTCCTGCTGTTGCCCTGCCCAACCTTCCTTTGAGGATGAACTCTAACCTATAACGTGTAACAAGCCTTTATTACCCAAGTTGATTCTGGCAACAAATAAAGAAACTGTACATATTATATTACACAATTAGGCACTAGACGTGTGTGTGTGTGTGTGTGTGTGTGTGTGTGTGTGTGTGTGTGTGTCCATTCTAATTAAAGTCTCACTGCTTGGGCTGACAGTTTTCTCTACAATAGCCTTGGACCAACAAAAGTTCAAGTAACTGGCATAAGAAACCTCCATTCAAGTTATTAGTCAGATAGTTCTATTGACTCCTAAACAACATTGGATTGATGTTGCACTGAGACACTGTTAGCTCTCAGACATTGAAGGCAGACGTCTAGTACTGAAGATACAGCATATTTTGACACAGGATTAAGAAGATTTCATATGGATCTAACCTAGAAACCTCCTTATTGATATCCAACAAAGTATTCTGTAATCTGCCAAGGGAAAAAAACAATCCATAGCAGTATCCAGCTGTGATGCCTATGACTTACAGAAAACACCAGCATGGCAAGATTTCTATAAAGGTTCAGAATTGGCACTCATATCTAGGCAGTAAACAACTGATAACTAATTTTACTCAAGGCTTGCTCAATGGATGGGAAATCATATGTGGCACTAGAAACTTGGACAACTAATGGGGCTATGGAGGTCATTGACTCTAGAAGAGAATAATTCCTAACTACATTCTAAATTTGTGCATATACCCACAGTAGTTCTCACCTCTTATCAATCAAGTTTCACTTTAGAGAAAATTGAGACAATTACAGAAAATCGCAACTAGTCATAATGCATAGATAAACAGATCAAAAGAAGTGTAGCACCAACTATTGAATCTATGTCAAATCTGCACGTAAGGCTCAGGGAGCACAGAAGAACTGGGGGCAGAAATGTTAGGAAAACCAAGGGCTCAGAAGTCGCCAGTGAGATTTTATCTCCCAGAAGGGACAGAAAAGGTGCAACCATGATATTACGACAGTAGGTATACCTAAACAGGGTCTAAACAATGAAAGTATCAGTTGACACACTAATGCAGAAGGGGGAAATCTCCCTGGGTCTTACTCCTAGACAAAGAACTGCAGATAACAAATGACTGTCTAGAGAGAGAGAGAGAGAAATAACCTTTCTCCAAAATAATCCCCAAAGTAATTATCCATTGCAAAACAGACAGCATTGAAATCATATACACATAAGCCACAATAAGTTACTCAGCAGGTTATATATATATATATATATATATATATATATATATATATATATATATATATATATATATAGCCTGCAGTTGATACCACCACTCCCTTTAAAGCACAATGCCTTTGATGAAATGATCATTTATTTTTTTTATTCAATATATTTTTTATTTACATTTCAAATGATTTCCCCTTTTCTGGCCTCCCACTCCCCAGAAGTCCAATAAGCCCCCTTCCCTCCCCCTGTTCTCCCACCCACCCTTTCCCACTTCCCTGTTCTGGTTTTGCCCTATACTGCTACACTGAGTCTTTCCAGAACAAGGGGCCACTCCTCCTTTCTTCTTGTACCTCATTTGATGTGTGGATTATGTTTTGGGTATTCCAGTTTTCCAGGGTAATATCCACTTATTAGTGAGTGCATACCATGATTGATCTTTTGAGACTGGGTTACCTCACTTAGTATGATGTTCTCCAGCTCTATCCATTTGCCTAAGAATTTCATGAATTCATTGTTTCTAATGGCTGAATAGTACTCCATTGTGTATATATACCACATTTTTTGCATCCATTCTTCTGTTGAGGGATACCTGGATTCTTTCCAGCTTCGAGCTATTATAAATAGGGCTGCTATGATCATAGTGGAGTATATATCCTTATTACATGCTGGGGAATCCTCTGGGTATATGCCCAGGAGTGGTATAGCAGGATCTTCCAGAACTGAGGTGCCCAGTTTTCTGAGGAACTGCCAGACTGATTTCCAGAGTGGTTGTACCAATTTGCAACCCCACCAGCAGTGGAGGAGTGTTCCTCTTTCTCCACATTCTCGCCAACACCCAGCAGGTTATATTTATATGATCTGCATTTAAATCTTGTAGCAACACAAGATTTAACAAAAACAAAAACAAAAAAAGAGGGCATCAGTTGGAGTTGGAGTTAGGGAGACAGGAGAGATAGGAAGTAGGAAAGAGAACAGAAAAGTTATGTAATTATTCTAGTTTAAATTTTTATTTAAAAAATGAAAAAAAGCAGACAGAAACAATAACTTATAGCTCTTTCCAAATTTCTTTAAGAACTGATTACTCTTTTTGACAGGAATCCAACACTTTAAATCACAACCATTAGAGTCTATGTTGCACAACTATGTATGTCTACACTTCTCTGATATAAAGATAAAATAATTTACTGGATTTCTTCTCATTACTGTTGTACCTCTGGAAATATTTTCCAATAAAATGTCCATCTTCATGTATTTAATGTTCCTTTCCTTTTGAGTTTTAATGGGCAGGACTGTTTGAGTTGGCTCGTGAGTGATGCAAACAGAATCTCCTCTGTCACTTGGCACACTGACCTCTCCTTTCACAGTAATATTTTCTCCAGTTGTTGTTATGAATACCATTGTAGCTCACTGTGTAAATTAAAGCAGCCATGACACTTGATCATACATAAAGCAACTGTACCCTCTAGTGGCAGTCCTTTAATTTGCACAGGGAGGATTGTTATTAATTGTCTCTGTCTTCACTCTATGCACACAGAAGGTAATTAAATGTCCCTCAGTTTCACTAAGTGACTGTTCATAGTTGGATTATTTTCCTTAGAATAATTTTGGATATCTTGAAATAAGGAGGGTCTCAATCAAAAATAGAAATTGATGAAGTGTAGGAATAGGAGAGTTGGGAGAGAAATGTAGTCAGAAGACAAGAGCCTTAGAGAGCCAGAAAAGAGAGGAGGGGGGAAGGGGGAGAGGAGGAGAAGGCAAGAAAAAGATCCATTGAAGGCAACTTTTCAAAGTCTAAAAGTAGACAGACTTGCATACATAGATCCCTTTATCACGAAACACTTCAATATATGTAACATTATAGAAACTGTTTTGATTCCCATCTACAGATGCCTAAATTGTGGATTATGTTGCTAATAAGCTAAAGAATAAGTTTACTGGCAATCATTAAAGAAGCCATTTAAAATTCAGCTATTTGCAATCTTTTTCTTATGTCCTATCATCACTTTTCACATACAAGGTCTTTTGGCCATACAGACAAGAGCTACCTTACCAACACTGGTCTCTGACCTGATAATCTCACTGACACAAAACAGTAAAAAATTATAAATGTTATTTCTAAAATACACTCACAACCCAACTGAGCCACCAACTAAATGGCAAATGAAACAAAAAGTGAAGAAAATTGTTGAATAGACAATGCTGCAAAATATATGAGGCAACACAATAAGCTTGTGGAAAGATACCTGTCACTGTTTCCCATTTTGTTTTGTGTGATTTATAAGTCAAAGCAAATGAAGATAACCTTAAATTCTTTTAAAGGTTATTAAAATTCTTTTAAAGAATCTTTTATAGAGACACCAGGTAAGTAATATCTGGGGATAAGTCCTTCGGGGGCTAAAGATTTACTGTGCTCCATTTGGTGGATTTCTCAACTCCAGACTTTCACAGTGGCAGTGAGCTCCCAGAGAGCTACAGGGCACGTGATGGGAACGCAGTAAATAAAAACAGCTGATGCTTTCTGCTTTTAGTGAGTTCAGCTATTTTTTTGAGAATAAACTCCATTTGGAGAGCAATAAATCTTCGCCTCATTCCCAGAGACCGACACAAAGTCCACCTTTTCACACAAGACGATTCTGTGCTCAGAACACTGTTCTCAAGGATGATTTTCCTAGTTTACTGTTCTTCTTTTTCGGCTTTGTTTTTGTTTGTTTACTGTTCTTCTTTTTCCGCTTTGTTTTTGTTTTATTTTTTATTTACTAATTTATTTATTTATTTATTTTTACATTTTAGGCATTATGTTACCTTTTTAATTAATTCTTTTACTTATTTACATTCCAACCATTCCGCCCCACTCTTCTGGTCCCCCTCCCACAGTTCCAAATTACATCTTTCCATTTGCATTGAGATGGTGCTTCCCCCACACTCCTAGCATCCCCCTTCCCTGGGGCCTCAAGCCTCTTATAACCTAATATGATTGGCGGCAGCATGAGATGTCTCTAGTTCTGAGACTGCTTGTTTCACATATGGAGAGAACTATTGCATTATCACAAGGGTGTCAGCTACATTGAACAGCCACAGCTACCCTGAAGGCAGTTACTCTCCTCAGTGCTGAAATGTGAAATTGTGAAGTAACTTTGTTTTCAGGCCTGCTGTCTCTCAGAACAGGAAGGGCATCTAGACTGTCCTGTGATCACAGCCACTTGTCGGGAGCATTCCTAATCTCCCAGGAGACACAGCTTCATTACCCATGCTGCTCTAGGGCTGGCCTGCATTAGTTGTGGAGCATTACACATTTTACTGTGCAGCAACAAGGATGCCATTCACATGTACTTTATGGAAACCAGGCCCTGGCTGATTCTTGTGCCTAAACAACTCAAGAAGGGGTGGGGGGAATACCACTTCCCTTCATTGTCTTATCTTACAGTTTTTATTCGAGTATAGTTCAGATTTTTTTTTATGTTTTTCAGAATCTTAAACACTATTTAGACAAGAATCTAGATTTCAAATCTTTTAGAGGGAAAAAATACAAGGAAAATAATTTCAAAATGTTCACAATTGGTAACATATAATTTTAATAGTGATAGAGGAACAATCTAAAAAATGTTTTAATAAGCAAGGCATGTCCTATTAAACTTGATGAAACTGCCATTATTGCTTTAATAACATACTTATTGGCTGTGTCTTATTCATTATGCTGTAGGTATTTTAAAAGAGCATTCTTTTTTTTGAAATAGTTAAAAGTTAGCTTGTAAATGTCATTTCTCAATCTATTTTTATTGAAAGAGCATAAAAGGGTACAGGTTCCTGGTGTTATGCTTATGATTTTACTTGCATAATCTCATTTAGCCATGTCAGTTATGTGGGACTACGGGTTCCCAGTGTGTTGCATAAAGGGCAGATGAGGAAGTACTGCAAGTCCCTTTCCTTGGCATGTGCACTTGGAGGAAGCTGCAGTGTCCTCCTACCGTCTGTGTGATGCCCTCATCACTCAAAATGGAGCCCCTAAGGTGTTGGCAAATGAATTCTTTTTCAGTGAAGCGTGTGTTTCTAATTTGGGATTGTCTTCCAGCAGGGGATCTGACACAAAAGGTTCTGTGAGTTCTGAAAGGCCTTGAGATTTCTTATTTGTTGACTCCAAACATGGCAAATACCATCTTTTGTTTAGGACCTGCTAATGCTAACAGATGGCCAATTGCTTAGTCTACTGGGAGCTCTGCTTTCCATCTGGAGAGAGTCAAGTGAGTCCTCTAAAGCCTGAGCATCCTTGAAATGGAACAAAGTTCAGGGTAACACAGAACATGCAATAGCACAGTCAAGAAAAAAATATTATCAACTTCAAAGGATGTGTTTTTGACCCCTCTCAACATTTTTATATATAGAATATGTGAAAAAATATTTACATCTCTATGAAGGGGACATGATTCATCAATGTTTAGTTCAGTGATTCTAAAATCTAGACACACAGCAAATCATTTGGAACATTTTCAAAATTTCATATACTCAGCTAAACAAGTCAGAACCCCAAGGAGGAAAAATAAGACATCAGTCTTATTTTCTCTTGTTGTTTCCCAATTCATCCAAATGTTCAACAGACTGAGAATTTGTAAAGTGTGCTGTTTTCCAAAACCTTAAGTTATATAAATTACTTTGAGGTATTTTCATAAAACAGATTTCAATTCATTTGTTCTGACATGAAGGTCTATATCTGGACAAGTGCTCAGAAAATGGAAATGCTATTGTTAACATATCACTCTGAGGGATCATTGGGGGTGGGCTTTTTTCTGAAAAACAGACATCATGTTGGTCAAATATTAGGACTTTATGTTCTTTGACATTATCAATTGTCCCTTTTTTTCTTAGCTACTAAGACTAAGAGTTTGTCAATTACTGTGAATTGTTAAGACTTAGTAGAGTAGTAGAATAGACCCTCTGTGGATCCACACACTTTCATCTCCAAAATCCCAAGCTGATCTGTGCTTCAGGGGATACTACTATCTTGATCAGCAAGATATCTGGAACTCAAACAATGGAACTATATCCTATGAAGAATCTGAATATCTTCAAAGCCAGGGGGACAAACTCCTACATATGGACACCCAAGAGACCTAGGAGGGGACAAAAACACCAACTACAGTAAAGAAGGGTCTTTGAGTACTTAAAAGTGAAACCATTCACATGTTTTCTCCTGGACTTCCTTTCAAGATGAAGTGAGCATTTACTTCATAGTTATTTTATCCTTGATAATCTGAGATAAGAAATATACAAATAGATCCCATTTTAGAAAGTAGAGCAGATATTTTTCAACTTTCTTTTTGTCAGTTCTAAAACTGTGACTTCATTTGAAATCACAACCTGAACTCTTTCATGGTTGCTTTTCAGAGAATGGCTCGAAAATAGACTCAGTAATGCCCAGAATAAGTAAAGTAAAGAGAATGAGAAAAAGCTCCTCTCTGCCTTCTCTCTTTTCAATATCAGACCATTTTCACTGACAACTGAGTGTCTGGAACAAAAAGGGAAGGAATTCCCAAAGTAGACACATCTTTATTTTTGTACCAGTAACTAGAAAGCAGTAGAGGTGAAGAGAGAGGAAGATCATTTTGCCAACTGGATACACCACATGAGCCAACACAAATATTTTAAATGGAGAATGTTAAATGGTCCTTGGATCTGGTGCTCAGTACCTGTTTAATGGCAAATGACATATACACATATATAAACAATAATTAAGACACTAAGTTTTACAGTGCTTAATGATATCACATAGTAACATGGTATTGCTATTTCTATAAGATAGTTTGGTACATATTTCTCTAAAAGTCCAGGTGAGCAATAAATATATAACATCAATATTAGCTGATAAATAAGACAAAGGTGTTAAAAGGGGCTTTTTAATTTATTGCTCTGATTTGTTCCCAAAGATGTTATTATTTGAAGGCATGCCTGAGAACTCTTTAAGAAAATTTCTTCCCAGGCCCTCACCTGTTGCATATTTTGTTTTCTGAAAAGACTATTTAGCTCAAAATGGCTACCTGAAAATCACTTTATTTTTATTCATGACCTTGGAAGTTTTCACAAGATGAATAAGTTCCAACTCAAATGAAAGAGAAATGGTTGAGACACCGAAGGTAAACATAGACACCATCATTGTTGCTTATTGCCTGAGTTGTCTTTTTTTTTAAATTGGTGATTTTATTTATTTACATTTCAAATGTTATCCCACTTCCCAGTTTCCCCTCCTCAAGCCCTCTATCCCATCCTCTTCCCCCTGCTTCTATGAGGGTGTTCCCCCACCAACCCACCTACTCCCTTCTTACCACCCTAGCATTCCCCTACACTGAGTCATCAAGCCAGATATGCAGCTGGAGCCATGGGTCCCTCCATGTGTACTCTTTGGTTGGTGGTTTAGTCCCTGGGAGCTCTGGGGGGGGTGCAGTGTCTGGCTGTTGATATTGTTGTTCTTCTTATGGGGTTGCAAACCCCTTCATTTCCTTCAGTCTTTCCCCTAACTCCTCCATTGGAGTCCCCATATGCAGCCTGATGATTTGCTACTAGCATTCCCATCTGTATTGATCAGGATCTAGCAGAGCCACTCAGGAGACAGCTATACCAGGTTCTTATTTAGCAAGCACTTCTGGGCATCAACAATAGAGTCTGACTTTGGTGTCTGCATATGGGATGTATTCCCAGGTGGTACATTCTGTGAATGGCCTTTTCTTCAGTCTCTGTTTCATTCTTTGTCCCCATACTTCCCTTAGACAGGAGCAATTCTGGGTTAATAATTTTGAGATGGATGGATGGAGTCCTGCCTAGCGTCTGATTATGGTCTCTACACATTCTTTTTTTCTCCTTTGCTGGGAATTTCAGCTAATGTCAGCCCTGTTGGGTCCTGATACCCTCTTGCTTTCCTGGCATCTGGGACTTTTTTGAAAAAAAAAAACCAAAAAAACAAAAAACACAGACCAACATTGGTTCCAGAAATTGAACTCAGTTTCTAGAAACAACATGGTGGAAGGAAAGAACTGACTCATCAAAGTTGTTCTTTCATTTCCATGTGCACATAAAACTTGCTTGCCCAGTTCCCCCAAACACACACACACACACACACACACACACACACACACAGAGAGAGAGAGAGAGAAAGAGAGAGAAATAAATTAATTAAAATATTATCCTTAGTAATTGGCATTTAATAAGAAGCTTGTTGTTCCTTTTTGTTTGCAAATGATTTTATGTACAGTGATTTATTTACAAAATTACTCCAGGTACCTGAGGTAAATGTGTTCTCATTACAATATGAGTTTATTTAAAAAAAACCTGCTGATTTTGGCAAGTTGGCAATTGTTTTATGAGTCCCATAATGAAGCAATTTAAAAAATGGAGATGGTAAAATCTCTTCATGAGATGTTCTGGTAAATCTTGGCCTTAGAAAACCTATCTTTCCATTTAGAGCTTTGACAGATGCTTAATTAAAAATACAACCTTTTGATGTTACTGGCAATCAAAACATGCTTATCTTCATAATTTTAATACAGAACATAAAAGCTAGCAGTAGGCAAGATGGCTCAGCAGGTAAGGATATTTGATGACATTAGTTCAATCTCGGATTCCATATGGTATAAGGAGAGAACTAACTTCCCTCCAAATTAACATGACTTCAGAATGGGGTTCTACTAGCTTTTACATTGACCTGTTCTATAACAATTTTTAATTTTATTCTGAAACTTGAAGTTTTTAAAGAGATGAGGAATTATTAAAAAAGTATAGAGTAGGTCATTGTATATGGGTGACAAAACATTTTCTCATATATGGAAATCTATAGATATTTCTTAATAATTGGTTGTAGTGAGTAATTTGAATAGATGAGTGGTAGCAAAGACTCTGGTTTAGAAAACACCAACATTTATAAATCCAGTAGGATCTTTACATATCTCTACAATGTGTGTATTAGTGAAATAAGCTTTTATTTTTAGAGATATTACTTTTTTGATATATTTTTTATTTACATTTCAAATCATTTCCCCTTTTCTGGGTCCCCACTCCCTGCAAGTCCCATAAGCCCTCTTCCCTCCCCCTGTTCCTTCATCTACCCCTTCCCGCTTCCCTGTTCTGGAATTCCCCTATACTGTTGCACTGAGTCTTTCCAGAACCAGGGGCCACTCCTCCATTCTTTTTGATCATCATGTAATTTGTGGATTATGTCTTGGGAATTCAAAGTTTCTAGACTAATATCCACTTATCAGTGAGTGCATACCATGATTGATCTTTTGAGACTGGGTTACCTCACTTAGTATGATGTTCTCCAGCTCCATCCATTTGTCTATGAATTTCATGAATTCATTGTTTCTAATGGCTGAATAGTACTCCATTGTGTAAATATACCACATATTTTGTATCCATTCCTCCGTTGAAGGACACCTGGGTTCTTTCCAGCTTCTGGTTAATACAAATAGGGCTTCTATGAACATAGTGGAGCATGTGTCCTTATTGCATGCTGAAGAATCCTCTGGATATATGCCCAGGAGTGGTATAACCGGGTCCTCAGGAAGTGTCATGCCCAGTTTTCTGAGGAACCGCCAGAGTGATTTCCAAAGTGGTTGTGCCATCTTGCAATCCCACGAGCAGTGGAGGAGTGTTCCTCTTTCTCCA